>NC_061120.1:109486117-109523387 GCF_002878395.1 Capsicum annuum | reverse complement strand
TGCTGGTATGATGCAAGAGTTTAGTATTCCCACCTAGAAGTGGGAAGAGATAAATATGGACTTCGTTATTGGTTTAGCTCCTTCCCAACGCCATCATGATTCCATTTGGGTTATGGTTGATAGGTTCACTAAGTCTGCTCATTTCTTGCCTGTTCATACTTCATATACTACTGAGGATTACGCTAGATTGTATATCCGAGAGCTAGTCAGACTGCTTGGAGTGCCCTTTTCTATCATTTCGGATAGGGGCACTAAGTTCACTTCGCAATTTTGGGAAGTTTTTCAGAAGGGTCTTGGTACCCAAGTGCTTTTGAGTTTTGATTTTCATCCGCAGACCGATGGTCAGGCTGAGCGGACCATCCAGACCTTTGAGGATATGTTGAGACCTTGTGCAGTTGACTTTAAGGGAAGTTGGAATGATCACTTACTATCAATAGAGTTTACTTACAATAATAGTTTCCACTCTAGTATTGGCATGGCTCCGTTTGAAGCCTTTTATGGGAGGAAGTGTAGATCACCCATACGTTGGTTTGAGGTGGGTAAAACGGCTGTGAGTTGTCCTGATTCGGTATTTGAGGCTATGGAAAAAGTTAAGTTGATTAGAGAAAGGTTGAAAACTGTGCAGAGTCATCAGAAGTCATATGCGGATGTTAGATGGAGTGACCTTGAGTTTGAAGTTGGTAACCTAGTGTATCTGAAAATTTTACCCATGAGGGGGGTGAGGAGATTTGGAAAGAAGGGGAAGCTTAGTCCCTGTTATGTTGGTCCTTACAAAATTCTTAGCCATGTTGGTAAGGTAGCTTATGAGGTCGAGTTTCCTTCCGAGTTGTCCTCTGTTCATCCAATATTCCATGTCTCCATGCTTAGAAAGCATATTAGCGATACTGTGGTAGTGGATTCCTCTTTAAGTGCTGACATTCAAGAAAATCTTTCTTTTGATGAGATTTCTGTTGAGATTCTTGATTTTAGTGTCCGAAGACTAAGGAACAACGAAGTTCCCTTGGTCAAAGTGTTATGGCAAAACTAATATGTTGAGGGCACAACTTGGGAAACTGACTCGGATATGCGATCCAATTACCCACACCTATTTTTTTCGAACTCCGATCAAGCCGAAGGTACTGTTCTTTCCTAAATCATGCACTTTTGAAAAAAGTTCCAGCAATTTAGCTGTCATTTATTATGTGTTCAGGTGTACTTTCTTGAATTTATGCATTCTATGTAGCATTTGGAGTGAGAAACAATGTAGTCATAAGTCTAACTAATGGTTTCAGCTGTATTCTCTATTCCCTATCTAATCATGGCATGTCTAGCGTCATTCCAGGATGAATGTTTCCAAGGGGAGGATGATGTAATACCCTAGGAAATTTTTCGTTGAAATTTTGTGCATAAACTGTTGGGTTCTATCTTCTAGAATGAATTATAAATTTTTGTGTGTAATGACTTAGATTATGACCCACCATTGCGTAAAATATCGAATAATATTTCCAACGATATGTGGATTATCCAAAATGGACACTCGACCGACGAGTTATGAACATTCCGATCAAACAGTGAATAGTACTAAACAGTAAAACGTGCAGGAAAAAGTACTGAGGCCTGGCGTATTTTTTCTCGAAATTTATACAATTATAACTCCTTGTACATAATGATCTGGGTGATCTACTACATATCAAAGGAAAGCTCTGCGAGTTCTCTTTCCAATGAAATTGGTTTTATCCAATTTTTCTGTCGAAGCAAAAAGTTATGGTCGATTTACTTCAGCCTACCAATAACAAATTTTTGGGTCAACTTCAAATGATGATAACTCCTGGTACACAATGATCTGGGTAAGATACTATATATCAACGGAAAGATATGAGAGTCCTCTTTCTAATGAAATTAGTTTCATCCAATTTGGATATCGGAGTAAAATGTTATGGTTGATATACTTCAGACTATCAAAATAGTCCACCAAAGGACAGATTCGAGAATTTTTTTATTTTTAGGGGCGTTTTGGTCATTCCACCTCACCCAAAATCAATCCAAACCCTATATTAAAGCCTATTAGAAGCATTATATGTTATATTTCATCAAATTCCCTAAAAGAAAAACCAAAGCTCCTAGATCCAACTTCAAAAACCTCCAAAGTTTACCATTAATTCTGCAAATTTATTCAAGATTCCAAGTTCCTAGTTCAAGAACTCCAAGAACCATCATTCAAAGGCATGATTAACATCTCTAAAATGAGTATCTATCTAAAGTTGATCATTCAAGGTATGTGGGATTTTTCAACAAGAACTCTCTTTCGTTCTTGTGCCCAAAAGTAATTTTCTTTACAAAGACATAATTTTTATTTGATTTTTACGAATTTGAAGCATGAACCCATATCTTGTGATGATTATTATGAAATCTTGATGTTTATGATTTTGAAAGATTAATTACATGTGTGGAGATATAAAGCATAAATCTTGAACGATATTTATCATGATTTTGATATTTGGGTCGTGAATCCCTATTGGAAATTGTGTTTTCTTAGAAAGTGTGTGTTATAAGCATGTTGATATTGAATATCTGAGATATTTTAAATGATTTGACCTTTTGGTCTTAATGTAGTTGATTTGAATTCGAGTGTGGAAGAAATTCACAACGTGGTTGATTTTGATAGATGGGAAGCATGATGGCTCCCATTGTATATTTATATATTACTGAAATTGTTTTGTTGTGGATTGTCTTTGAAATGATCTGAGCTAACTCCAAAAGAAATCTTTACCACTGAGTGGGAGGTATAAAGTGACCTTACTTTCCTAGAACTACGTGCCCCCTTAGGAGTGAGCCTGAGGTTGATTTATATAGTGATCACTAGTTTGTGTGGATTTGATATCGATAATCCTACTCTGATGGCAAGGATAGGATGGGTCCTCCCTAATATGGGTTGTACGTTGGACTCCATGTATCTCACATGGTTTATCTCGGTTATAGGATCTCCCAGTGTGTGTGTGTTTCCTTGTGTCTATGGTGAATCGTGAAGTGATTTGAATGTGGAATTGTGAAAGTTATTCTTTTGAAAGATATAAATGATAGTTACATTATGAGAATTGATATTCTTGATGAACAGAAGATGATTGACAAATTATATGATGATTCACATGTGTTATTGTACTTATTTCATCCTCTCATGATTATGATAATTTTCCTCGAGCTATGTCGGTCTTTCATACATCCTGTATATTTCTTGTAAATATTTATGATGATGATGTTTATACAACTGCATACACCCCCATATACTCAGTTCCTTTCTATGGTACTGACCCACATCTTTGGATGTAGGCTACATTTCTTAGAATGTAGGTTTAGGTGCACAGTTCCAGGTTCAACAGTGATTCTTCGGGCACGCTGTTCTACATCCTCTATTGTGGTGAGTCTTCATGTTCCGAGGGCGTGATGTTTGATGTTGGTTTCACAGAATTTTTTACATTTGATAACTGAGTATAAGTTAGTTGGGGCATGTCTTAATGGCTCGCTGGTTTTATTGATTTGCTAAGAGGCTTGTTAGACTAATATAGATGTTGGGAGTTGACTAATAAGTCGTATTTTGTTGTCTTTCTAAAATTCTTTTATTCTTCGATAATGATTACTCTATTGATATTTGAGGGTTATTTATGGAACCCCGTTGATTTGTGTTGAACTGAATGAAAATAGCTTAAAGGGTTAGCTTGTGGCTACTCATAGCCTAAAGCACCGTGTGACGCTTCGGCGCCCATTTTCTGGGGTGTTAAAACTCATGTCGTGACCTAAAGGAGAGAAAATCTGAATTTTTAGTTTCATATTTCCTTTAAGTTACAGATATAAATAGAAGCTTTTAGGGTTTCATTGAGTATCTGGAACTTATTCCAAAAGGGAGTTTACTTCTGTTCTGGGTCTCACAACTTTGAATTCAATCTTCATTTCTTTGATTGAGTTGAGGGATATTCTTTTTGAACTTGGAAGGGCATCAACCTCAGACCATGTTTTGTAAGTTTAATTACTCTGCATGATGAATACAATTGTTGCTATCTGTTTTTTTTCTCATGTGGAATTAAAACCTATAACTAGGGTTAGGGGTCTATGATTATTCCTCCATGGATTTAATTGTTGGTTAGGGTTTGAGTGATTGTGGGAACATCTTGATAATTCCTTTGAAATGACTATTTTCTGTTGGTTGCAAATAATAGATCTAGCCTTATCTTTGCTTGCTCGAACTGGGAAATAAATAAAAGGTAGTGAATTATCAATGAGAATTTGGGAAGGTTAATTTTCCATCTACTGATTAATCTTGTAACAAGATTAATCAACTCGAGATAAAATTATTATGAATAAAAGGTTGTCCCAAGTTTGAGAGAATTAGGGAGCACAACATCTAGGTAGGTTGAGAAACACTTTGATGGACTATTGATACTGATAATTTGATGTTTCCCACAAGTCATAAGAAGCCAGTACTACTACTATTATTCAATGAGGGGTTAGTAATCATAGTGATCACAATTGTCTTTTCACTCTATCATTGATTTGAACTATTGAGATTTTAGCTTTGAGTTCTAAAGCAAGTCGAATCTTTTATCAACCATTAAGAACCCTCTATTTTATCTTTTCGTATCATTTGTCTGAAATTAATATGAGCTATAGTTTTAGAGTAGTTTATTCACCACTCACATTGTTCCTCATGGATTCGACCCCGATTCTAATGTTTGGTAATTATATTGACAATGAATGCCTTGCACTAAATTGACGTGTAAGTTGAGTGTTATCAAAAATCGTGCTGTTGTCGGGGAATAATTTGGTGTATTGATTTGGTTTTGAATTTTAGCTTACTTGCTTGCATTCAAACATGTAATAATGTGTCTGTAATTTTCTTTTATTTCTTTTGTTAGGTAGATTTTTATTTTTGTTTATTTATTATTATGGCATCTTGGAATGAATGTGTGTTTTATGGTTGGGAATACTACCTTGATGATCTATTTCCATATCATGATAGACCTCACTTTTGGCAAGATTATAGACATGATCACCGGAGAGAGATATGTGCAGCATCTCCATCATACTGGAAGGATGATTGTTCTTTATGTGGTGGTCAAGATGGACGTTGGATTGATTGTTCAAATGCCCCCTCCCCCCATTATGCTAACCCAAATTCTAGTTCTTTTTATGATTTTGATAGGTCTTATGGTTAAGAATAGAAAGAACGAAGCACCAAAACAAGTCGCATTGAAACTGTGTTTCAATGGATTTTGGACAGCCAAAAAGATATTCTTCAAGACATGAGGGAATGGAAAGAGGAAATAAAAATGATAGAGGATATGGATATAGAGGTCCATCATAAACTCACTTTTCAACATTATGTTTAGATGATATCTTGTCTGTGGAATCATTTAAAATAATGGAAATGTGTGAAGATGAGGAGCAAGAATCTTATATTGATGTTGAGCTTTACGATGAGCATCCCTCGGTGATTTCCTAACCAACCTAACCAATCATGAGAGATGCTGCCAAGATTAAGGGAATAATGCTAGAGGCAAAAGAAGAAACCAAGCCAATCTCTTATAAAGACTCTAGCCCGATTTGGGGTGAAAAGGTCAAGAAGGATGCAACTCCAAAATTAGGGAGAAGACCTAACTCGAAACACTTTTCAACATTATGCTTGGTGGATGTGATTAAAGTCGAATCACCCAAGAGAGTGATGAATTTTGAAAATGAGGAGGAAAATTTCTACATTTTGGAGTTTGTCTTTCCGAAAGGGCATAATACAACCCCAATCTTGAAGGCCAAGAAGCTTAAAGATCGATATTTATTTACTGGCTTTTTTAGATTCTCACCATTGTCAAATTAGCCCACACAAAAGTTTGATGCAAAATTGGGCAACCAATTCAAGTCTTTAAAGTGACGTGATAGAACTTTCCTTATCATACTCTCACATTTTCCCATCACACCTAAAAAATGTAAAGATCGAAACATTGGCTGACGATTCAAATTGTCTAAGTGGAGGGATAAAGGATGAAACATCATTAATATATCTTGATGAATTCTAAGTAGTCAAGATAACATAGTCGTGCTGCGACATTAAGTTAGGCGCTGCTTGGGAGGTAACCCAAGGCATTTTGTTGTTTGTATTTGTATTATGTGATTGACATCAGATCTCTGCACCTATGGTGCCACAGGTATGATTCTAACTCTCTTGTTTTAGTTTGATGCATAGGGGATAATGTATGATCTTAAGGTGAGGGTTAGACTGCTTGTGGGTGTTGATGTCCTATTGGGTATTTTTCTTGCCGTGCCTCTTTTCCCCAAAGTCTAGTTCCTAGTAAAGATGGTATGTGTAGGCTTACTGTGTTTTGTTTTGTGATGTATTATAGTTGACTGGGAGTAAAATAAGTATCAGGTGCAGTTGACATATTTTTTTGATTTTTGGTAAAGGTAAATACCTCTCCAATTATCTATTTTGTAACTGGGTGATGTTCATATATATGCGACTACTATGAATTTTTTTTATGGAATTGGTATTAGGGACATGACAATCATTGCTAATAATTGAACTAACCATACAGGTAGTAGCTTGTTATGTACCTTTGTGCCATCTGTTTGTGAGATACTACCTAGATCCCGTTGTGTTTCAAAACTAGAACATTCCTAGTTGGTCTTGCCTTGGTTGAAGAAGAGTGGTTAGGAAGGGATCATAGGCCATTTCTGATATTAGTCTACTGTTAGCCTAAATGGTCTTCCATGTTCGAATAATATCCCTTTATCCTCATTTTGAGCATGAATGATTATATTTTTTAATTATTATACCTATCACCTTCCCACTGGAATCATAATGAACCTGCTTTAGCCTTAGACCTCCTTGGGCATTGTGCACTTTGACTTAGGAAAATCGCCTAAGTTGAGGGTGACTATCATAGGGGTGGGTGATGTAAACAGAGTATGAAAAAGAGTAAAATAAAAAAATTAAAAAAATAAAATAAAATAAAAATGCAAGGCTGGGTGTTCTAAAAAAAGAATAAAAAAATTATGAAAAAGAGAAAATGAAAGATTAAAGGACTGCATCCAGCCCGAATTTGCTGTAATTAAGAAAAGGAGAAATATGTTGAAGGTTGATAAGTGAGACCCCAAAAATAGTGTAGTGCCAAGGAGGCTAGTCACTTTAAATATTGTTACATATAATACCAGCCCCAAGCCTACATTACAACCTGAAGAAAAGTCCTATAGTGATCCTAGCTTAAACTGTCTGAAAGTCTCGGTGATGAAAATAAGGGCAAGATTCTGGTATTTTCCATACATTAACTGTGGCCTCTTTTTGAGAGTGAGTTTCTATTGACCATCCCTGCATTTACGTGGTTGATTTCATACATGAGTGAAGAGGAATTTCTTTATTATAAGGGCACATCGGTTACATTGCTAGCTGCTTACTTGTTTGGGTAGTTTAATTTGTACATATGCATGGATATTGTTGCTAATTTAATGTCATATCTTATTTCCTTCTTGTCATATTGTTGATCTTCATTGATATATAGTTGCTTGAGGACAAGAAATTGTTTCAAGTTGAGGGTGTTGGTGTGCTAGCCATCTGTTAGCACATTTAAGACTTTTAACTTGAAATAATTGTATGTTCTTAAGTAATTACAATTGTTTTTAACATATTTCATGTGATTTTGTAGGAAAGTCAAGATGCATGAACACATAGGAAAGCCACGTCGAGATGGATGATTTTTGGTGAAAGATGCAAGAAATTATGTTTTGTAGATTCCATCCGACGACTTTCTCTGATAAGCTATCAGATTTGTGATAAACTATAAGAAAATGTCACACATAGGCTGAGAATAAGAAAGGTAAACCATTTCTAACGACATTTTTTGATAAGTTGTCAAATTACTGATATGCCATCAGGACTTGCCGTTAGCTGAATGCCACAAACATGGAATTTAAAGAGGAGTTAATGACATTTTCTGATAAGTTTACAAACTCCTGATAAGTCGTTACACATGTCGTCAGATTTGTGATAAGTCATCACTAATGTCATCATCTAAAGGAACAAAAATCTGAATTTTTAGTTTCTAATTTCCTTTTAGTTATAGATATAAATAGCAGCGTTTAGGGTTTTATTGAGTATCTTGAACTTATTCCAAAAGGGAGTTTACTTTTTTACTAGGTCTCTTAACTTTGAATTCAATCTTCAATTCATTGATTGAGTTGTGGGATATTGTTCTTGAACTTGAAAGAGCATTAAACTCAAACTTCATCTTTTATAAGTTTAATTTCTCTAAATGATGAATACGACTGTTGCTATCCCTTTCTTTGTCATGTGGAAGTAAGATCCATAACTAGGGTTACTTTTAATAGTTGGTTAGGGTTTGAATGATAGTGGGAACCTCTTGATAATTTCTTTGAAATGATTGTTTTCTATTAGTTGCAAAAAAATATATCTAGCCTTATGTTTTCTTGATCGAATTGAGATATAAACTAAAGGTAGTGAATTATCAACGAGGATTTGGGAAGGTTAATTTTACATCTAATGATTAATGTTGCAACAAGATTAATCAACTTGACATAAAATCAGTGTGAATAGAAGGTTTTCCTAAGTTCGAGAAAATTAGGGAGCACAACAACTAGGTTAGTTGAGAAACACATAGATATACTGTCGATACTGATAATTTGGTGTTTCCCACAAGTCAGAGAATCCAGTACTACTACTATTATACAATGAGGGGTTAGTAATCATAGTGATCATAACCCTAGTTTCTCTCTATCATTGATTTGAACCATTGAAATTATAGCTTTTTGTTTTGAAGCAAGTCGAAAGTTTTATCAACTATTAGAAACCCAGCATTTTATCTTATCATTTGTGTAAAGTTAACTTGTAGCTATAGTTTCAAATTAGTTTAATTTCCATTTACATTATTCCCAGTGGATTCAACCCCACTCCAAAGTTGGTTAATTATATAAATGACGAACGCCTTGTACTAAATAGATGTGTAAGTTGAGTTTTATCAAGGAACTTTTCCACAAATGATACATCCAAGAAAGTATGAATCCATGTCCGGTACCGGTCTTGTTAGTTCCAAAGAATAATGGGAATGGGAGAATATGTGTAGGCTGCTCGACCATCAATAAGATCACGGTAAAGTACCGCCATCCTATTCCTCGATTAAATGATATTCTTGATGAGTTGAATGGCTCTTGTGGGTTCTCAATATTTGATCTTAGGAGTGGCTATCACCAAATTAGAATGCAATCGGGTGATGAATGGAAACCCATCTTCAAGACTGAATTTGATCTCTATAATGTATGGTTATGCCATTCGGCCTCACTAATGCTATTATTACATTCATGAGGTTAATGAATTATCTGATGAAACCGTTCATTGAAAAGTTTTTTGTTGTGTTCATGGATGATGTCTTTTCTTATAGCAAGTCCCTTGAAGAACATATGTTGCATTTGCAAAGTGTATTTGATGTCCTTAGAAAGAAAAATTTTATGCTAATCGTGAGAAATGTTCTTTTAGTATTGATAAAGTTGTGTTCTTGGGAGTTGATGTAAGTTCAAGGGGAGTTGAGGTGGATGAATCCAAGATAGACGCTATCAAAAGTTTGCCGAACCCTACATATATTGGAGAAATCCGAAGTTTCCATGGGTTGGCAGGCTTTTGTAGATGGTTTGTCAAAGGGTTTAGCACCATTGCAGCCTTGTTAACCGAGATCATAAGAAAGGTCCAACCTTTCAAATGGGGTTATGATCATGCTAAGGCCTTTGACACCTTAAATACTATGCTCTTTTTTGCTCCTTTATTGCAATTACCTAAATTTGATAAGATGTTTGAAGTTGAATGTTATGCAAGTAAAGTAGGAATACATGCCTTCTTAATAAAAGATCTAAAATGTATTGCCTATTTTAGTGAAAACCTCAAGAGTGCGACTCTTAATTATTCTACTTATGATTTGGAGTTATAGGCCTTGATTCGAACTTTGGATAATAGGCAACATTACTTGTGGCCCAAAGAGTTTGTGATCTGCATGGACCATGAATCCTTGAAATACTTTAGGGACAATACAAGTTGAACAAGCAGCATGCTAAGTGTATTGAGTTCACCGAAACATTCCTTTATTTCATTAAATATAAAATGGTAAAGGAAAATATTGTTGTTGATGGATTATCTCAGAAACATAAACCTATTGATACCTTATCTTTGAAGTTAATGGGATTCAAAAGACAAAGGATATTGTATCCGGAGGACCCCATATTTGGCCCTATTATTCAGCTATGGGAAGAGTAGGGTAGATAAAAGTGGCTCAAGGAAAGGGATTCCACTCCCTATTCAAAGTTTGATGGTTATTTGTTAAAAAAAGGTTTTTGGGTGTGCCATTAAGTTCTTAGAGGGAGTTATTTGTGAGAGAGGAACATGATGGTGGCCTAATGGGACACATTGGCGTTAAGAAGACCCTAAAAAAATATAACGACCCAAATCTAGTACTCGAAATGCTACACGGTGCTCATGACCACGATAGACCACAAGCTAACCTATGACTGATATTCGTACCTGTATACTACATAAAATACTGAATAATACGGAAAACATGAACTGAAAGGACATAATTTTCACATACCTAAAGTAAAATGTAACATCTAAAATTGGGTATGGAATACCCAAAACAATTGAAATAACTGTCTAAACATAATAGACTTGAAAGCCTCTAACTGAATGAACTGTCTGAGTAAGGAGTTGATGGGACATGTCCCCAACTAACTCTGACTGATAATCTAATTAATGAGATAATAAGGAATAATCATGTTCTCAAAAGATGAGTACTCAATTCTAACTATATACTACTGCTCTGGAGCTCGTGTCTCTAAACCTATGGTATTAGAAACCATAGAACAAATGCATCAGTACTTTGAATGTACTAGTATGCATGTAAGGTAGGATGAATAGATAGGGTTCATATGCATGAACAATAATAATAACAAACTAACTATCATGAGGGTGAGAATACATGTATGAGACATAATAACTGAAACTGTTATCATGATAACATGATTGTTGAGTCTGAATACTGATAACATGACATGCTAATAACTGATATGACTGATAACATTACAGACTATATTTGAATATAATTGATAGCATGAGTGAATATATCTGACAGTCCTAAATCTGATGGATCTATCTGAGTTTTGTACTGTATCTGAGTTGAATATATCTAACAGTCCTAAATTTTGTAGAACAATCTGAGTTCTATTACTAAGACTAATTAACTATATCTGATAGTATTGATTCTGTAACATAAAATTGTGGGAAGTAGTTATCTAACCGACATGCTCCTGATACACTATTATGGCTGAGTTTTAATACCGTGCCATTCATAGGGACAAGCTGTAGGTGACCCCCACTTGATAGTGTCCCCTGTACAAGAATAGTGGGGCCCGTACCTGGCGGAGATTATCCCCTTCATCGACCCTCATCGACAGTGTTGATGTCTCAATCTATGCTGGCTATATAGTTCTGGAATGCAATGATGACTGTTGAGGATCACACCCTCATCTAATAGTGTGTTTCCCCATCCTTGGGTTCACTCGAGCTAATTTCTACTTCCATCTGAATAGACACTGAACATGATTTAATTGACTGAACATAGGATGAATTACTGAATTCCGTTGACTGACAGAATACTACCGATATCTAACAACTAACTGAGTTCATAAAATCCTGTAGATTTTCTGATTCATAAGACTGTCTGAATTCTAAGGATTCATAACTTGACTGAGAGTATCGTGACAATATGACATGGCACTAGGCACAAAACAAATGTTTCGGGTACAAGTACCGCCAGGACTTGATAAAAGGAAACTAACAAAGCATGACTTACTTTAATACATAATAATAATCATAATACAATTTTTGAAGTATTTCATCAAACAGGTTATAGGCATAAGCTTGTACATACATGGGGATTTCATAATATAACACTAATTAGACACTTTTCCTTCATCTAGGTATTTAATCAAACACATGGTAAGCATATAATGTGTAAACAACATCATACAACAATTAATTTTCATGATTCAATTCTAGTTTAGTCATTCAATGGTTCAATGATAGAATCTCATAAATCTATAACTATACAAATCAACAGATATGAAATTTAACACTCATTCATGGAATAAAATTTAATTACTCATTTTAAGCATAAACAAGAGTAGCCCAATCATGAAATTCATAAGAAAATTCATAATTTTAATTTAGAGAAGGGATTCTTATGCTCCATGGATAAAAAGAGTCCATGAATGAACACTATGCATACCTGGGATAAGATTCTTGATGTTCTTCAACTTGACGAATTTGAATTCCCTTAGTTCATAAAGAAGATTGGATTTTGTTCTTAGAGATTAATATTAGAGAGAAACCCTAATATTGTCTATGGAATAATGATAAACCAAATGGCTGAAATCGGATATAACTGGGTACATATTAGTGGGTGGTAAAATACCAAAATACCCCAGTTAAAATGAATTAAAAAAAAACTGTAGGGGCCTGCAACGGTGGGTTCGACAGTTCGTCGCTGGGTTAATGGTCTGTCATCCCTGAACATCACTTCTAGGTAGAATGTGATCTTATTATTAGGGCTGTGATAGCTATGGAGATGGTCCATCACAAGTTCGACGGTCCGTCAACCTGACCGTCGTACCTTATCCAGAAGGTGGCCTCACTATTTCCCTTACAACGGTTTGAGCGTTGGTCCATCACTAGTCCGACGGTCCGTTGACTTGGCCGTCGCTCCTAGGAAGAAAGTATTTCTCACTGCCTTGCTGTGATGGATATGGGCGATGATCCGTCGCTAGTCCGATGGTCCGTCGGCCTTACCGTCGCATCTGGGGGATTTACTACCTTCTGTATTTTGGCCATAACTTTCTCCTCTGATGTTGGATTTTTACGAAATTGGTATTGTTGGAAAGATAATTTGATTTCCCACATGAAATAATTTGATTTCCCACATGAAAAAAAATGAAAATCTTAAAAGTAAAATATGTACAAAATTTTCAAATAAAGCTTCTAACATTCTTGAGATGATTTCAAGCTAAGAAAAAATATAGGATATTACAATATCTCCTACTAGATAACATTCGTCCTTGAATGAAACAAAGAGTGAGGGGAGAACATAACCGACGTTCATAATAAACATAAATAGCTTAAATATGATCTCATGACGGACATGACTGATAACTGAACATATCATACTGAGCATGCATATCTAATGCATGTGTAATTGATTAATGAATACATAACTGGATGTTCTAAGGAACTAAATTTCTCACGATGAGAATGCATGTCTGATGCATAATTATATAACTAAACTGATACATGAATGCATGACTGAATATGCATTGGTACTTGGTACCAAGTTTGTGATGAACACTGAACATGAAACTAAGTAAGCTTAAGAAGAACTGTTACCTTGAGCTTGATCTATTTTAATGAAAAAGAGGTGAGGATACTTGGTACGCATGTCTACTTCTGCTTCCTAAGTGGCTCCCTCGACGGACTAATTTCACCAAAGAACTTTGACTAAAAGGACTTATTTGTTCCTCAGTCTACAAGTTTGATAGTCTAGGATTTCGACTTGAATTTATTCATAAGAGTGGCTGCTCTGGATATCTAAGCTCTGAAAAGGGACTACAACTGTTGGGTCACCTATAAATTTCTTGAGCAAAGACACATGGAAGACTGGATAAACTAAAGCTAGATCTGAAGAAAGTTCGAGATAATAAGCTACTCACCAAGTTGACTAGGTATCTTGAAGGGACCGATATATCAGGGACTGAGCTTTTCCTTCGATTCGAATCGCTTCACTCCCTTCCAGGGAGAGATCTTTAGGTAAACATAGTCATCAATCTCAAAGTCGAGATCCTTTCTACGAACATCTGCATAAGACTTTTGTCGTCTTTAAGCAGCCCAAAGTTTTTCTCAAATCAACTGAATATTTTCTAACGCATTGAATACCAAGTCAGGTCCTGTGACTAAGGCCTTACTAACTTCTAACAAACAAATTAGAGATCTATATCTCCTACCATAAAGAACTTCAAATAGAGCCATCTAAATACAGGAACAATAGATGTTGTTGTATACAAACTCAATCAAAGGGAAGTGGTCATCCCAACTTCCCTTGAAATCGATTGGACACACCCTTAGAATATCTTCTCACGTCTAAATGGTCCTTTTTACTTGACAATCAATCTAAGGATGAAAGTTTTTACTAAGATGAACTTGAGTACCAAGACCCTTTTTGAATGCTTTCTAAAAATGAGGGGTGAACTCGGTACCTCTCTCTGGGATGATAGATAATGGAACACCATATAATCTGACCAACTCCCTAATATAGATTTTGGCATAATCCTCGACTAAAAAAGAGGTATAAACTGGAAAAAATGAGATGATTTGGTCATTCTTTCTACAATGACCCAAAATAAATCATGATGATGAAGGGTACGAGGCAAACCTGTCATAAAGTCCATGTTCACTTTTTCCCACTTCCTAGTAGGAATGGTGAACCCAAGTATAGGACCACTAGGCTTCTGATACTCTATCTTAACCTGCTGATATGTAGAGCACTTAGCCAAAAACTATGCAACTTCTCTCTATATCCCACTCCACCAATAGACTTCCCACAAGTCATGGTACTTCTTTGTGGCCCCGGGATGAATAGACTAGTGGGCGCCATGTCCTTCTATTATAATTCGCGGCCTTAATTCATCTATACCTGGAACATAGAGATGACCCTGGCAACACAAAATATCATCTCTCCCTTGGGAGAAAACCTCTACTTTCTAATCCTAGTCTGACTCTTTTAACTTGACAATGCTAGGATGTCTATCTTGCTTTTCCTTCACCTTGGAAACTAGTGATGATTCTTAGCTACTCTAAATCTATATATCACCCTCTTTTGTATCGAGTAAATGAATACCTAGTCTAGCTAGATGATGGACTTGCTAAAATAACTTCTTCTTGCTGTCCTCAACATGAGCAATACTAACCATAGATAGTCTACTAAGAGCATCAGCCACTATATTAGCCTTGCTCAGATTATAAAGGACACTCATGTCATAATCTTACAAGAGCTCTAACCACCTTCTCTGATGAAGATTGAGATCTTTCTGAGAAAAGACATACTGAAAACTTTTATGATCTATCAAGACATCTACATGAACACAGTATAGTTAATGCCTCCAAATCTTTAAGGCAATGACTATGGCTGCTAACTTAAGATCATGAGTAGGATAATTCTTCTCATGGGGTTTAAGATATCTGGAGGCGTAGGTTGTGAACTTACATGCCGCATGAGGGCAGAACCACAACCTACTCTGGATGCATCACAATACACTACGAACCTATCTGACCATCTAGAAGAACTAAAATTGGAGCTAAGGTGAGTCGAGTTTTCAACTCATGAAAACTCTTCCCGCAAGGATCTGACCAATGTAACTTGATTTTATTCTGAGTTAATCTGGACATAGGGAATGAATTAGAAGAAAATCCCTTGACAAATTGCCTGTAATAGCCAGCCAAACCCAAGAAACTCTTGATATCTGATAGAGAGACAGGTCTTGGCCAGTTTCTTACCATTTCGATCTTTTGGGGATCTACTCTAATGCCATCACCGGAAAATATATGACCAAGGAATGCTATTGAACTTAGCCAAAACTCGCACTTACAAAATTCAGTGAACAACTAATGATCTCTGAGAGTCTGAAGTACAATTCTGCGATGGTCTGCACGATCACATTCACTGTAGGAATAGATAGAATATCATCTATGAAGACTATGACAAATATGCCCAAGTACTACTTGAACACACGGTTCATCAAGTCCATGAAAGCTGCTGGGGCATTGGTAAGACCAAAGGACATGACGAAGAATTCAAAGTAACCATACCAGGAATGGAAATCTATTTTAAGAATGTCACATTCTCTGACTCTGAGTTGATGATAGCCGAATCTGAGGTCTATCTTAGAGAAATAGTTGGCACTCTAAAGTTTGTCAAACAAGTCATCGATTGAAGGAAGAGGATACTTGTTCTTAATATTGAATTTATTAAGTTGATGGTAATTAATACACATTCTGAGAGAACCATTTTTTTGCACACGAATAAGACTGGTGCGCCCCACGGGAAAACACTAGGCTTGATGAATCCATAATCTAAGAGATCCTCTAATTGTTATTCCAGTTCTTTGAGTTCTGCTGATGCCATTCTGTATGGAGGAATAGATATAGGCTGAGTATCTGGAAGAAGGTCAATGCCAAAGTCTATTTCCCTTTCAAGAGGCTAGAAAATCTTTGAGAAAAATATCTGAATATTCATTTACGACTGGGACTCATACAAGACTGGGAGTTTCAAAACTAGTGTCCCTAACTTGAAAAAGATGATAGACACATCCTTTAGATATTATTTTCTATGTCCGAAGGTAATAAACAAGTTGACCTCTGAAAGTGGATACACTATCCTTCCACTCTAGGATGGGTTTATTCGAAAACTAAAATTGGACTATTCTGTTTCTGTAGTCGAATGTGGCATAGCAGGAATAAAACCAATCCATGCTGAGAATGACATCAAATTCAGTCATCTCTAATTCAACTAAGTCTACTGAAGTAACTTTCTAAAATATCATAATCGGGCAGTTTCTATATACCCATTCGGCTATGATGGTTTTACCCACTAAGGTAGACACTGAAAAGGGCTCTACTAGAATTTTGGGACTGATTCTGAAATTGCCTGCTATATAAGGAGTAACAAAAGACAAGGAAACATCTCGATCTAGCAAAGTGTAAAAATGCACATACAAGATCTGTAATGTACCAGTAACCACATTAGGAGAATTTTCCTAATCTTGACAGGACTAGAGGGTATAGAGTCTATTTAGGCATTGCACACTAGTAATACTGAAGGTTACACCCTACTGGTTCGTGCGACTGGA
Organism: Capsicum annuum; assembly: GCF_002878395.1. Classification (NCBI taxonomy): domain Eukaryota; kingdom Viridiplantae; phylum Streptophyta; class Magnoliopsida; order Solanales; family Solanaceae; genus Capsicum; species Capsicum annuum. The sequence goes on along the minus strand of NC_061120.1, from coordinate 109,506,419 downwards.
TTGAGCTGAGGAGTGAAGATGAGTCTGATAACCTGATTGAGGACAATCTCTGACTCTGTGGCTTAGCTTGCCACATCCAAAAAAGGAATCGCTACCAGCTCTGCTAGTACCCTTGAAGTTCTTACCACAATTCTGACAATGGGGATTAGTTTGGGCACTGTTAACACTGCCCTGAAACATAGATCCTAGTGCTCTATCTCTATTGCCATCTCTGAATTTTGGCATTGGAGCACTAGCGAATGAAGGTTCTAGCACTAATGACTTAGGATGAAATTAAGAACAGTTTCCTCCTTCTGATTTGGGCTAACTAAAATTGAAGCTACTTTTCCTAGGTAAAGTCACATTACATTTTAGCATGGCGGATCTGTACTTATTAACCACACTATTGTTTACCCCTAAAATGAGCTTACTCATACTGGCCATGCTATCTGGAACCAGATAAGGGGCATATCTGGCTAATTGAGTAAACTTAAGAGAATACTCTTTCACCGTAATATTTCTCTGCCCGAGATTGATGAATTCTAAAACCTTCGCATCTCTAAGCTCTAGGTAAAAAAATCTATCAAGAAAAATAGAACAAACTCCTCCCACTCAACTGACACTGCATTATGTTCCCTCTCTGACTTCTACTACTTGAACCAAGTGTGTGAAATATCCCACAACTGATATGCAGCTAGCTTAACACTCTTAATAGTAGTTACCCCCATGATGTCTATCACTTTCTGAACCTAATCAAGAAATTCCTGAGGGTCCTCATCTGTGTTAGACTCAAAAATGGATAGAGGATTTATTCAGGTAAAGTCCCAAATCTTAGCTGTGGCTTAATTGGCCACTGGGTTGGCTGGAATGACTATTGGCCATTGATTTTGAATGGCAACTGACTGAGTAAGAGTAGTGAATACAACCCTAAACTCCTCATGAGAAACATGTTCGTCTAAGGAATCTTCTTGGACAGGATGGGTTTTTCTCTTGGGAGACATGTTCAAAAATAAAGAGAAGAAGCGGATTAAATTGAGAGTTGACTTGAGATTATGCTCACTGGCACAACATGAATACTGAAACAGGGGAAACTATTTCTATAACATTTTATAGCCTCCTGTAAATAAATATGGCGTGCAATACACCCATGTATAAGACTATACTTGATGCAGCTTAAAGACTATCTAAGACTCTGTTAAACCTTAGGCTCTGATACTAAGTTTGTAATAGTCCGAATCTAGTACCCTAACTGCTACACGGTGATCAGGACCCTAAAGGACCATAAGCTAATCAAAGACTGATATTTGTACCGTATATTGCATAAACTACTAAATATTATGGAAAACATGAACTAAAAGTCCATAAGGTTCACATATTTGAAGTAAAATGTAACATCTAAAATAGGGTATGGGATACCCAAAACAACTTAAATAACTATCTGAACATAATAGTCTAGATATCCTCTAACTGACTGAATTGCCTGAGTAAGGAGTTGATGGGACATGTCTCCAAATAACTCAACTAATAAACTAATTAATGAGATAATAATGAATAATCATTCCTTGAATGATGAGGACTCATTTCTAACTCTGAAGAATGAGACTGGAATCTACTGCTGCTCTAGAGCTAGTATCTCTGATCCTATGGTATAAGACACCAAAGCACGAATGCGATAATTCTTTGAATGTACCGGTATGCATGTGAGCTAGGCTGAATGCATGGGGTTCATATGCATAAAAAATAATAATAATAGACTGGCTATCATAAGTGTGAGAATACATGCATGAGAATAATAACTGACAATGATATTGTTATAACATGATTACTAAGTCTGAATACTAATAACACGACATACAAATAATTGATATGACCGATAATATGAGAGAATGTATTTGAATATAACTGATATCATGAGTGACTGTATCTAACAGTCTTGAATCTGATGGAAATATCTAAGTTCTGTATTATATCTGAGTTAACTGTATCTGATAGTCCTCAATTCTATAGAACTAATTGAGTTGTATTACTGAGACTGATTAACTATATCTGATAGTCCTAATTTTGTAATGTGAAACTATAAGAAGCAGTTATCTAACTGATATCCCCCTGATACGCCATTACGGATGAGTTGGGATCTAATCTGTAACCCTAATTTGAAGGGTGTCAATACTTCACCACTGGTAAGGATAAGCTATGGGTAACCCTTACCTAATAGTGTCCCCTGTACAAGAATGGTGGGGCCCTTATCTGACATTGCTTAGCCACCTCATCAACCCTTATTGACAGTGTTGACATCTTAACCTATGCTGGTTACATAGTTCTAGAATGTAAGGATGACTACCAAGGACCACACCCCTATCTGATAGTGTGTGGCCCCATCCTTGGGTTCAGTCTATGTTAATTTCTACTCCTATTTTAATATAAACTGAACATAATTAAACTGAACTAAACATGGGCAGAATTTCTGAATTCCGTTGACTCATAAAATACTAGTAATATCTAACAACTAACCAAGTTCATGAGATCATAGAGATTTACCGAGTTATAAGATTGTCTGAAGTCTAAGGATTCATAGCTTTATTGAGAGTATCGTGATAACATGACATGACACTAGGCATACAACTAATGTTTTGGGTACAACTACCCCCAGGACTCGAAAGAAAGAAACTGACCAAGCATGAATTGCTTGAATACATAATAATCATCATAATACACTTTCTGAAGTATTTCATCAAACATGTTATAGGAATAAGCTTGTACATATATGGGGATTTCATGATATCATGCTAATTAGATACTTTTCCTTTATCTAGGCATTTAATCAAAGACATGGTAAGCATAGAATGTATAAACAACATAATACAACAATTACCTACCTTGATTTGATTCTAATTTAGACATTCAACGTTTTAATCATAGGATTTCAGGAATCTACACCTATACAAATCAACCCATAAGAAATTTTACACTCATTCATAGAATACAATTTAATTACTCATTTTCAACATAAATAAGAGCAGCCCAATTATTAAATTCATAAGAAAATCCATAACTTGAATTTAGAATAGGGATTCCTGGGATTCATGGTTGAAAGGAGTCCAAGAATGAACAATATGCATACCTGGGATAAGATTCTTAATGCTCTTGAACTTGAAGAATTTGAATTCCCTTAGTTCTTAATAAGGGTTAGATTTTGTTCTTGGAGATTAATGTTAGAGAGAAACCCTAATCTTGTTTGTGGAATAATTATGAACCAAATGGTTGAAATTGGATATAACTGGGTGTATATAAGTTGGTGGTAAAAGATAAAAATACAATAGTTAAAACGATATAAAAAAAAACTGAATGGGTCTACGACGGTGGGTACGATGGTCTATCTCTAGGTTGATGGTTCGTCGGCCCTGACCATTGCTTATAGGCAGTATTGGATCTCACTATTTAGGCTGCAATGGATTTGGCGATGGTCCATCATAAGTTCGATAGTCCATCAACCTAACTGTCGTACCTTATCCATATAGTAGCCTCTTTATTTCCTTTGCGACAACCTGAGTGATGGTCTGTCGCTAGTTCGATAATCTGTTATCCAGGCCATCGCTCCTAGGTAGAGGTATTTCTCACTGTCTTACTGCGATGGTCTGTCGGTCTCGCTATCACATCTGGGCAGTTTTACTTGTTTTCGTATTTTAGCCATAACTTTCTCCACCAATGTTGGATTCTGACGAAATTTGAATCGTTGGAAAGCTAAATTAATTTCCCAATGATAAAAAGTGTAAATCTTAAAAATAACATATGTACAAAAGTGGATTCATATTTCAAAGCAAGCTTCTAACAGTCTTGAGACGATTTCAATCTAAGAAAAAGTATGGGGTATTACGAAAAAATTGAGGAACAATTCTATTTTCATAAAATATGCAAAGATGTTGCTAAGATTGTGGCCAATGAATGGATTGTTTGAGTGGAAAATCCCACCTCCTTCCTAATGGATTGTATACCTTGCTTCCAACTTTTCTTCATCCTTATCTTGACATATCTATTGACTTTGTTTTGCATCTTCTAGGTAAAGGAAAGGAAGGGATAACATCTTTGTAGTGGTTGACCATTTCTCTTAAATGGACCACTTCATTCCATGTTTAAAGATTGAGGATGCATCTAGTGTAACTTTTTTGTTTGTTGAACATATTTTTAAACTATATGTGATCCCTTATACCATTGTTAGTGATGTAGACTCCAAGTTCCTTGGCCACTTTAGGAATTGAATATGGGGTTGGCTTGGTACAAAGTTGCTATTCTTAACCTCTTATCACCCATAAACCGATAGCCAAACGAAAGTAGTAAGTAGGACCTCGAGTTCTATGCTATGTTCCATGGTTAAAGGTAAAATAACTTCTTGGGAGGATCACATACCCTTCGTTGAGTTTCTTATAATTGTGTTATTCATTTAACTACGAGTGTATCTTCCTTTGAGTGTGTATATGGAATAAATTTCCTCATCACATTAGATATCACTCCTTTGTGTAGTGATCTTGTGTTGACACTAGTTGTTAGCAAAAAAGACAAAGATATGAAAAAGATGCATGAGAAGGTTAGAAACCAACTTAAGAAGAAGAATCAAGAAGTTTCTTAAAGGGCAAATAAGGGGAGAAGAAGATTTATGCTTGAACTGAGTGATTGGGTATGGTTGCACCTAAGGAAGAAGCGGTTCCCAATACAAAGGAAAGTTAAGATAATGCTGAGGGGTGATGGTCCATTCAAAGTTGTTGAGTGTGTCAAGGACAATGCATATAATATTGATTTCCCATCGGATTACCAATTACAAAATACTTTCAATATGTGTGACCTCTCACTCGTGGACACAATTGAAGTTGAAGAACCCATGAATTTAAGGCCAAATTCCTTACAAGATGGAGAGAATAATGCTGGTGTAAGGAGCTTAAGGCTATTCACAAATAGTCAATCCAAGGTGTTACAAGGTCTACAAGCCTTGTTCATTAAGATGGAAGCTTGTGAGTGTGTCATGCATTCACCTAAAGGATTGCATGTGCTAAAGTGTGAATAGGAGCCTTAAAACACTCTAAGGCTGCCTCAACTTAAGGGCATTGTGGTTTTCTGATCCCTTTCTTTTACACTCCGTAGGAGCCCTTTTACTATAGGTAATTTGAACTTTGTATGTAATAGATATAAATAGACATTGAGGTTTCTATTTTTATTAGCTTATGATGAATGTTGATTGAACTCATTTTGTAGACTTGTTTCTTCTCTCTAGGAGTTAAAATCTAAAACTATGGTTTTCCTTGAGTGTGGAATCACTTGGGTTGATAATTTGCATTGAAATAATGGTGCTTAGAGAAGCTTGAGTCCCTTTTGTGTCAACATAATAGTGTCATGTTTCTATTGCAAGCATTAGTGGGTTTTGGTGTTTGATACACACCTTGGGTCCTATTGTATTGTGATAGTTATGTCTTATTATCTATCATTCATTTTTAAAATTTCTTATGTTTTTGTTTCTTAAATCCTTTTATATTGCGTCTAGTGTCATTATTTACACTTAATTTCTTTTGTTATTTATTATCTAAGGTCACTAGGGTTGCCCAAATTATAAAGTTGTTTCCTCCTATTTTTACTGGTTCTAATGTTGTGGAAAATCCTCAAAACATTATTAATATGATGGAAAACCTCTTCTACGTGATGCATGCTACTGATGAGGAGGATATATAGTTTACTACATATTAGTTTAAGGATATAGCATCCCAATGGTACGAGGAGTTGGAATGGTTTAAGGATGACTATGTTGAGCCCACTTTATGGGATGATTTCACTAGTGCTTCCTTGATCACTTCTTTCCTCAAAAGTTAAAAGAGGCAAAGGCCATAGACTTTATGAATTTAAAAGAAGACAAAATATTATTGAGGGAATATGTCTTGAAGTTTTATTAATTATCTTGTTATTCACTAGAATCGATGTCTAGAAAGAAGGCTAGGACAAGGAAGTTTTCCTCTGGGTTTTCTCGTGAATTGATCTATAAGAGCAAGACGACATTATTGAAAAATAATATGGATATATTAAGACTTGTGATATATATGCAACAAGTAGAACAAGAAAACAAGAGGTAAGAAAAGATGAGTGAAAGGAAAAGTAAGAAGTATTTGTATTCAAATCAGAGTAAAGGTCAGCAGCAAAATGGTAGAGATGATGGGAAATGTTTTAATAAGAAATGGGGCAATTTTGGTTCCTGATCTACGACTAGTGCTCTATATCCATAGTTGTTGGGTGATTGTCATTCTTAGTATGATAGTGTGTTTAGATCACAATGAGCCCAACCTCATGCTAGTGGTGCTTAGTCAGCTTTATCGTATCCTTCTTGTATATTCTATAGTCAGGTGCATAGTGGTGTTTGTTAAGAAGGGAAGAATAAGTACTTTAGATGTGGTCATATTGCACATTTATATAGGGATTGTCCTTCTAAGTTTTCTTCTGTGGAAAATGAGATCCCTGTTGCTACTTTGTTTTCTCCTTCAGCAAAGAGTGCAACTTCTACTTCTGGCTTCAAAGCTGTACCAAACTGTCTATACGCTCTTTCCACTCTCTTTGATTATGAGGCATCGCCAAATATTGTTACTAGTACACTCAAATTATTTTATCATGATGTATATTGTCTGTGTGATCCTGATAGTACATTTTCATATATGACCCATTTTGTGGCTATTCATTTCTTTTTTAATGCTGAGTGCATTTTTTATCCCTTTTCTTTATCCACCATGATGGGCGATTCAATTATGGCTATAACGGTCTATAGAGTTTATTTGATATAGGTCCATTGTAGCGAGACCATGGTGGATCTTATAGTGTTGGACTTATTAGACTTTGATATAACTTTGAGGATGGATTGGTTGCATTTGTTCTACGAGTCTCTTGATTTTTAGACACGAAGGTTCAACTTCCTTTTCACAAATAATCCAATGATCAAGTGGGATGGTAGTTCCCTAGTTCCTAAGAGAAAGTTTATTTTGTATTGCAGAACCCGAAATTTATTTCTAAAGGGTGCCTCTATAACTTAGTGTATGTTAAGGATTGTAGATCCGAAGTTTGTAATTTGCAGGTTGTCCCTATGGTCTGTGAATTTCCTAAGGTGTTCCCTGATGATCTTCCAGGTGTACCTCTCGATAGGGAAATTGATTTTGGGATTTATCTTTCACTGATATTCACCCTATATTTATCCCTTGTTATAGGATGGCTCCAGCTGAGTTGAAAGAACTAAAGGAGCAGTTTAAAGATCTTCTTGAAAAGGGTTTTATCTGCTCTAGTATGTCTTCATAGGCTTCTTATATTCTTTTCATTCATAAGAAAGATGGTTCCCTTCAGATGTGTATTGATAACCACTAATTAAATAAAGTAACTATGAAGAATAAGTATCCCCTTTCGAGGATTGATGATTTGTTAAATTATATTCAGGGGGCTAAATTATTTTTTAATATTGATCTTTGGTTGGGTTACCAGCAATTTAATATTAGAGAGATGGATATCCCTAAGACTGCTTTCCAAACTCGATATAGTTATTTTTAGTATTTGGAGATATACTTTGGTTTGACCAATGCCCCAACAATTTTTGTAGACCTTATCAATTGAGTTTTTCGTCAGTTCTTAGATTTTTTTTGTGATTGCCTTTATTGATGATATTTTGGTGTATTCAAAGAGTGAGGTGGATCATTCCGATAACCAACAACTTGTGTTGCAGACCTTAAAGGATTAACTTCTGTGTGTAAAGCTATCTAAGTGCGAGTTCTTGCTAAGTGTTCGGACTTATCAAGGTCATGTTGTTTCTAGAGAAGGGATCATGGCGGATCCATAAGAGTTTGGGTGGTTATGAAGTTTCTTAGACCTACGAATCTATCCAACATTAAAAGATTCTTTGGTTTAACCGACTTGTATAAAAGGTTGTGGAAAGATTCTCTTCTATCACTGCAACATTTAGTAAGTTGACTGAGAAGAAGGTTAAGTTCTTATTATCTAAAGATCGTGATGGTAGTTTAGAGAAGCTACAGGATAAATTTATTTTGGCTCTATTCTTGACTCTAATGGAGGGTACTACAGTTTTTGTTATCTATCATGATGTATCCCGGGTAGGATTGGGTTGTGTGTTGATGCATCATGGCAAGATGGTTTCTTATGCTTCCAGACAATTTAAAGTTCATGAGAAAAATTATCCAACCAATGATTATGAATTTTTAGGTGTTGTGTTTGCATTAAATATTTGGCGGCTTATTTGTATGGGGTCCATGTTGTTTGCATTAAAGATTTGGCAGTGTTATTTGTATGGGGTCTATGTTGATATTTATTCTGATCATAACAGCCTGTAATATGTATTCACTTAGAAGGACCAAAATCTCATGCAAAGTAATTTTCTTAAGTTTCTCAAGGACTATGACATGAGTTTTCACTATCATCCAGGTAAAGTTAACGTTGTTGCAGATGCTCTTAGAAGGTTTTCAATAGAAAGCTTATCTCATATGGATAAGGAGAAATGGAATTTGATAGAGGATATTTACCATTTTTATAATTTCGGTGTTCATCTCCTAAATTCTAAGATGGTGGTGTGGTTGTTCAAGAGGTAGAAAGATCATCTCTTGGTGCCGAAGTAAAAGAGAAGCATGTGTAGGATGCTATTCTGATGGAAATAATGTATGATGTAGGTAGGAAGGAAGTGAAGATTGTCGAGATTGGTGATGATGGTATCTTGAGTTACCAAGGTAGATTATTTTTTCATTATGTTGATTGATTGCGAGGAAGAGTTTTTTCCAAAGCTCATGAGTCGTGATATACTATCCATCCTAGTTTGACGAAAATGTATCATGATCTTAAGAAAATTTATCAGTGTCATAATATGAAGTGACATATGTCCAATTTTGTGGCTAAGTGCATGGCGTGTCTGCCGGTGAACTTAGAGCACTAGAGGCTCGATGGGTTGACTCTAGAGATTGAACTGTAGGTATGGAAATAGTAGATAATTAATATGGATTTTATTATTAGTCTTTCGCAGTCTCGCCAACATTTTGATTTAATTTGGGTCATTATGGATAGGATGAATATGTCTACTCACTTTTTGCTGGTGAGGACTAATTTCTCTTCTGAGGATAATGCCAAGTAGTTTATTGAAATGATCATGATGTTGTATGGTAATCTAGTTTCCATCAAATCTTATTAGGGTACTGAGATCTAGTCTTATTTTTTGGGATTATTCCAGTGAGATTTGTGGACTAAATTGACCCTTAGCACCACTTTCAAACTGTAGATGGATAGGCAAGAACAAAGAATAATTCAGGCCTAGGAAGATATTCTTTGGGCTTGTGTTTTTTATTTTGGTGGTAATTGGGTTGACCACTTTTCTCTCATAGAATTTTCCTACAACAACAGTTACCAATCTAGCATTAGTATGGCTCTGTTTCAGGCCTTGTATAGTAGTAGATATAGATCTCCTATTGGGTGGGTTGAGGTTGGTAAGAATAACCTATTTAGTAAGTATTCGGTTCACCAAGTCACGGAGAAGTTGATGGTAATTCAAGATAGACTAATGGCCACCCAAATTGTCCAAAAGTTCTATGCGGATGTGAGGGGTGATTAGGTATTTTTGAAGGTGTCTTTATGAAAAGAGTGATGCAGTTTGCAAAGACGCGGAAGCTTAGTCCCGATTATGTATGTTTGTACTTAGTTCTAAAGAGTGTTGGTAATGCCGCTTCTAAATAGGAGTTACATTCCAGTTTGAGCTCTATTCATCAAGTGTTTCATGTTTTGATGTTGAGGTAGTTCATGGGTGATCCTTAGATCGTTATTCCTTTGGAGGGGGTGGATATTTCAAATTCATTGTCCTATAAGGAAGTCCTAATTGAGATTCCATATCATCAAGTTCGTTGGTTGCTGACTAAGGATGTGGCTTCAAGTAAGATTTATGGGGTATCCAAAAGGTTAAGGAAGCTACATGGGAAGCCTAAGAGGACATAAAGGCAGAGTATCTGTTCTTGTTTCCCATTCAGATAATCGTGCTTGAGGTATGTGCATTCCTTAACATATTTGTTTTCTGACTCTTTTAAAAGAAACAGAGATTTCATTTGTATCTTTGTATTCTATCTTTGTTAAAGGTTAGAGTCGTGGTATGTGGAGTCAACTCGTGCTAAAAAATGCCTTGTCCTATCATTCGAGGATGAATGATCCTAAGGGAGAGTATGTAACACCTCGAGTTTTTGGTCCATGAAAAATTCTTAAATTTTAACCTCACTGTCTTGACTATGACTCCCTTGACAAGTCGTAGGGAGTCATGACAGGTCATAGGTACTTGGTCATAACTTAATTCCGACAAGTGGCTTGGTATTCTTCTCTGAGTACGAGTGGTTCTCAACTAGTCGTCAAGACTTCTTACGGATCATAAAGACCAAGTCATGACATGTCTAGAAAGTTTGTCCCAATACATTGTCTTCATGATGAGTTTAGGCCACGAGTCGTAAAGACTTATAACAATTTGTTATTTCCAAATCATAGGTTACGAGAAGGAGAAGTTGTTACGAGTTATTAATTGTGTTTACAAGATGGTGGTATGACTCATATCCCAACCAGCATGGGGTCTTGGTGGTTTTGTCTTGAATACAAGTACTTGTGATTAGTCATAATATGTCTATATCAGCCGTACAGTTACACGACCCGACCTAGGGCCTTATTGTAATAGGTGTCTCAAGTTCGACCGGGACCAGAGACCAAGCACGTTACCCAACCCAACCTCCAGCCGCCTGCCCTGAGTTGGCTGAATTTCCAAGCATGTGACAAGACAGTGCAATAGCTCACATGAAGACTTTTAGATAGGATCACAACCATGAATGACCCAAATGAGTCCAACCCTCACATACCAACAATCCATCCATAAAAAAGCAATACCGATACAAGGGCCATAAACCAGGCCATAACCCCAGAAGATTCCAAGACATAATATAATTAATCTGAAAATTAAATACGATGGAACAGTGAGAAAATATGTCCAATCATGTCTACCCATCAACTTATTCCAATGCCATGTTCGAAACCAATTCTGATCCCGCCCATTCCAACCCATAGAAGTACCACAATGCTTCTAATCAAAAGAGTAATAAAATTCGGTTGGGACATGCCCCAATCCATGGTAAAAACCCATATCCAAAATAAAATCAAAGTGTCTAGAAATATACATAACATTAAATAGATCCTTACGCAAGGTTGGATGATCACCACTTAAGTCCAAGTGCTTATCCCTAAGTCAATCACAATGTAGGAGGAGTAAAACGCCTGATTCCTGCATAGCATGGGTATACAGATGCCAGTAGACAGGTTAGTGGGTGAACTCTAGAATTATCTAAGGATAAGGATAAAATAATGCCATTTATTAAACCAAGTAAAACCATCCATATGCACACAACCATACATATTTATATAACCACGCCTAGAAAGGGTACTAGGTATAACATGCCATTAAATCCTTAAACTCGGTTTTGAAATTTTGTCGTCCTAAACCACCCACGGGCTATATGGGTTCAGATACCTTGACTGAAATAGACCCAGTGTATGTAGCCAAAAGACCGGGGAAGAAAACTTGGGATGACTAGTACGTCCCACAAAATATAGTGTGACATCATGCATATGGTCACTAAGACCAACCTCACATCGGTAAATATGAGTTTACATTTATGGTCCCCCCCCCCCACGGCCCCTCCACCTTCCACGGATTTGGTACACATCCCACTAATATTGCCCAATTAAAACCATTACCAAGCAACCAAAAAAATCCATTTACCATTTATTTACCAAGGCTATTTAGTGGTGGTATCGTCATACAAACCATACTCGCAAGAATGGTCCATACACAACCATATGTAGGTTTAAAGGGACTTTCAAGTTACCTTCTATTTAACATATTAAACCACTTGGGGTATTCCATGTTCCCAACAAGCATAACCATTATCTATTTACCATTCTAAGACATTTAAACCACGCATAATTCCTTTACTAAGTTTTAAAAAAATCAAGAGTTCAATTAAAATACTAAATCCAATGAACATATCTGTATAACAATTTTTTCAAACATATTGGGGGCGTAATATAACCAAAATATATTCAAATAACCATTAAAACATTCTCATGAAATCCAATTATTTACAACCACCATTAATGCATATAAAAGATAAATTAAAAATATGGGAAACCATAAGCAACCATTTAATATCAAAGACCGCAATTCATATTTTAGAACTAAAATCATACAATCAATGAAATCATGAGAACATTAATAAAACCATGCTTTTATATGAAATTAATAATGAGAGAAAAGAACATGCCTTAAACCAAGATGATGATGGAAAGAAGTCACCAAGACGAACCCCAAATCAATCCTCTAGTTTAAACCCAAACTTCGCTTGCCCAAAAACTTTTGAAATAAATATAGAGTGTCTTAGAAGATAAAAGTTAATGAATGGAATAATAGTGTAAATAACCAATCAACTAAGTTAGAAGTCTTGAGACATTATTAAGATTAGTTGGAAAATGCCTAGAATAGCCTCACTTAAGTTGTAGTGAAATCTCATCACTAGGGCATAACTGATCCAAAAGAGTTGTACCCTTAGATACGAGTTGTACCCTTCGCTCATTTACTAGCCACAATTTTTGGATCTAGCAATGTCCAACATATGATTCATCCAACCGAGTCCTATCCAAAGAAAATGATCCATACCCTTCATCTGTACCCTTGGCAGATTTAAACCTAAGAAAGATTTAGACACGGTCCACCATATGAGTCCTGGGTATGACTCATACACTGACTTATGGCTCATAGTGAGCCACTCGTATTTAAATCTAACATATTTAACAATGTCTATGATTAATTTAAGGATCCAAATTAATTGTAACCACCGATAAGAGTCTTAACGCTAAGTCGTATCGATTCTAGTAACCAACCTCCATCCCACGTACCAACACTGGTCAGCATATGACTGAACCATAATTTCTGTACCCCACCATACAACCTTGAGTCGTATTGGGTCCCGAGACCAAAATTATAGGAAATTTTCTAAGGTCTAGAAACCAAGGTGTTTCAATCTCCCCCACTTGGAACAATCATTCCTAAATGATGGACAAGGTAGGGTAACCACACGCACAAGTTCTTTGTATTATCAAATATAATTCCAATCTCTAACAAAGAGGCAAAGATATTAACATTTCCTTTAATAAACTCTAAAAATAATGATATGTTGAAGACACATACCTTCTGCATGAATCCCAGGAGTAAAAAATAAATGTGGATATTTGGACTTTATGTCCTCCTTCACCTCCCTTGTAGCTTCTTCTACCTTATCGATCCACCAAAGAACGTTGACCGAAGCCACGTACTTGTTCAAAAACTGATGGACCTGCCTATCAAAGATCTCAACTGGGACTTCTTCCTAAGACAAACAATCTGTATTACCCAATCCTTCAAAAGGAACAATCGAAGTAGGTTAACCAATGCACTTCTTTAACATGGAAACACAAAAGACCTGATGAACCAAGGCCAAGCTAGAAGGAAACTCTATTTCATAAGAAACATTACCAATTCTACAGAAAACCTCATACCAACCAATATACCGAGGCTGAGCCTTCTATTCATACCAAACTGTACTACCCCATTCATGGGAGATAGTTTGAGGAAAACCTTATCCTAACCTCAAATGCCAAGTCTTTATGCCTAACATCAGCATATGACTTTTGAAGACTTTAGATTACCTTAGCCTATTCAAAATCACATTCACCTTCTCCATAGCTTGGTAAACAAAATCGGGACCAAACGTGCCCCCCTCACGAAGCTCAAACCAACCAATAGGAGATCTACACCTTCTAACATGCAATGCATCAAAAGGGTCTATACCAATAGTACAGTAATAGCTATTGTTATAAGCAAAATACACCAAAGGTAGTTAATAAGCCTAATTTCCACCATAATCAATCACACTAGCTCGAAGATTATCCTTTAATGTTTGAATAGTTTTCTCCACTTTCCCATCCATCTGGAAGTAGAAAGTAGTTCTCAGACTCACCTTAGTTCCGAACCCTTTCTAAAAAAATGTCTAAAAGTGAGATGTAATTTATGTTCCATGATAAAGAATAATCAAAATAGCAACGCTACGTAGTTTCACAATCTCCAGAAAATACAACTTTACCTAGTTTACCACTGAGTAGGTAGTCCGTGCTGGCAAAAAGTGTGTAGCCTTGGTCATCCTATCCATGATGACCCAAATAAAATCATATTGATTTTGAGACCGAGGTAGACTAGTAATGATTTGCGTATTGATCAAATCCCATTTTCATTCGGACAAATCAAATTCTTAATATAACCCACCTGTCCACGAATGCTTAACCTTAACTTGTTGACACACTATGCACTTGGCAGAAAAGTCAGCCATATCCTTCTTCATGCCATTCCACCAATAGATCTCCTTAAGATTATGAAACATCTTAATTGATCCAGCATGAAAAACATAGCGCGAATCATTCAACTCAGCAAAATTCCTTGGTCGCAACCTATTCATATCAGGATCACACAACCTTTTGTGGTATTGCAAATTACCATCACCTTTGATCTCAAACACCACTAGTATTTACCCTCCAATGTCACTTTTTATTTTTATAAATATAGGATCTAACATTTGCTTCTCCTTAATCTCTTCCCCAAGAGACGATCGAACCACTTCTTTACCACCACACCACTATCCTTGGAGTCCAAGAGGCAAACTACAAGATTATCCAAATGGTTAATATCCTTCACAGATTCCTAATTTTTTTCTTCCACATGAGCCAAAATACCAATGGCTAACCTTATAAGATCATCAAAAACTACGTTACACTTACCTCGATGATAGTGTAGACACATATCGCAGTCCTTGAGAAGGTCAACCCATCTTCTTTACCTAAGGTTAATTTGTTTCTAAGTGACAACATACTGTAGACTCTTATGGTAAAAAACAATATCCACATGAACACCATAAAAATATTGCCGCCATATTTTCAAAGTACAGTCAACTGCCAATAGCTCCAGATCATGATTAGAATAATTCCTCTCATGTACCTTCAACTACCTGGAAGCACAGGAAATTACCTTCCCATGCTACATTCAAACACAACCAACCCATCCCAGAGATGTATCATAATAAACCACGAACCAATTATTTCCTTCTATCAAAGTAAAAATTTAAGCCAAAGTTAACTTATCCTTCAAATTCTCAAATCTTCCTTCAAAAGCATTCGACCAAGAAAACTTGACCTTCTTTTGAGTTAACTTAGTCAAAGGAGCAACTATCGATGAAAAACTTTTAAAAAACTTCCGATAATAGCCGGCTTAACCCAAGAAGCTCTAAATGTCGGATGGAGTCGTAGGTCTAGGTCACTATTTAACCACAACAATGTTTTGTTGTTCCACCATGACCCCCGCACTAGAAATAATATAGCCCAAGAAAGTACAATGTTCAACCAAAAGTCACATTTAGAGAACATGTCATACAACTATTGTATAATTAAGGTTTGCAACACCACACACAGGTTTTCATAATGATCTACCTCACTCTTCGAATAAACCAAAATGTCACAAATAAACACAATAATGAAGATATCCAAATACTGATGAAAAACATTTTTCATTAAAGCCATTAATGTCATTGTAGAATTAGTTAACCTAAATTATATCACAAAAACTCTAAGTGCCCTTACCGAGCATGAAAAGTCATCTTAGGGATATCAACCTCCTTAATCTTTTGTTGATGGTACCCTAATCGAAGATCTATCGTAGAGAAGATCTTGGCATCTTGAAATTGGTCGAACAGATCATATATCCTTGGAAGAGGATACTTGTTCTTGACCTTCACCTTGTTCAACAACCTATAGGTGATTCACACTCGAAAGAAACCATCCTTCTTACACACAAACAACACTGTTTCACCCCATGGAGGTACACAATGCTGAAGAAACCCCTTATCCTAAAGATCCTTAAGTTGTAAATTGAGTTTCCTCAACTCAACCAGAGCCATTCTTTATGAAGAAATAGAAATTGGCCGAGATTTAGGAACTAGATAATTACCATACTCAAGTTCCCTCTCCATAGAAACACTAGGATGATCATTCGGAAAGACATTTGGAAACTTATTCACCACTGGAACTAACTGGAAAGAGAGACCTTCCGAGTTAGGCACTTTAAATCAGACCAAGTGATAAAGACAACCTCTATATATTAACCTCTAAGCTCTGGGATAAGAAAGAAATCTCCTTCTAGGAGGTAAAGAACCTCCCTCTGACTCTATAACTGGCTTATAAGGGAACCTAAAGATAACTTTACGGGTTCGACATTCCAAAGACATGTAACTAGAATGCAACCAATCCATACCTAGAATGACATCGATATCCATGAAACCCAACTCAAATAGATCCACTAAGTTATTAGTTCCTCCAATAAATAACACACACCCCTATAGACTCTCTTAGCCATCACCGAGTCACCTACTAGGGTTGAAATAGAAAAAGGATCCAAAAAAATTTTTGGATCAATACCATAAGATACAGCCACATAAAAGTCATATAGAAGAGAGTGGACCCCATATCAAGCACACAATAAATGTCAAGAGAGCAAATTTGTAACATACTAGTACTGACATTAGGTGATGCCTTAAATTCTTGTTGGGATGCCAAAGCATACAACCTATTAAATCCAACACTAGAACTAGGATTAGTAAAAGAAGTAGATACATCACCACTTGGTGTAGGAGCAGAAGATTAAGAAACAAGAATCCTATTTGCCCCCATAACAACCTTATTAACTGGACAATTCCTAAGTTGAAGGCCTGCCTAGAAATACATGAAGAATTTCTCCCTTTCTTCATCAACATAACCCAAATAAAGGAAACCATAGAGCTAACAAAGAGGGTATAAAGAAGCTAACTAACCTCCACTTGCCTGATATTGGGTGCCTTGTTCCCAGAAATTTTCACTACCATGATGACAATTACCGCTCGCCTGGTAAGGAG
The DNA here is from genome assembly GCF_002878395.1 of Capsicum annuum. Classification (NCBI taxonomy): domain Eukaryota; kingdom Viridiplantae; phylum Streptophyta; class Magnoliopsida; order Solanales; family Solanaceae; genus Capsicum; species Capsicum annuum. The sequence goes on along the minus strand of NC_061120.1, from coordinate 109,489,389 downwards.
CACTAGCAGAAGAGTTGGAACCAGAATTCCCTGACTTCTTATTTAGCTATTTCCCACCATCTCAACCACTCTGAGATTGAGTAGCTCCCTAGTTAGAAAACCTATTCCTCTTACCCTGTCTATCCCAAACTATGTCTGCTCTATCTATTCATCCTTCAATTACTACACATAAATGACAACCTGGAGATCTCTACATCTTTAATCTGCAGGGCAGTCTTTCTCTCAAAAATAAAATCCTGATTCAACCCAGAAGCAAACTTTATTATTCTTGCCTGCATATCAAAAACTTAATCAGGAGTATACTTGTACAATTGTTGAAACTTCAAGGTATATTCCTTGATAGAAATCCTTCACTTCTTGCGGTTCACAAAATCATCGTCTTTGTTCCCTCAACTCTTTAGGAGAGAACTGACCTAAGAAGGCATTAGAAAGAGAATCCTATAAGACTGAATCTTCAACATCACCCCAATCCCTATCCCACTATTCATACTACTGATATGTAACCTCTTTAAGCTGATAAACTATAAAGTTTACCCCTTTAATATTACTAGCCTGCATCACCAAAAATATTTTTTCAATTTCTTCCAAAAAGCCCTATGGATCCTCTTCCACCTTTATTCTAGAAAAAGTGGAAGGACCCATTTTCATAAATTGGACAACCCTTGTGGCCTCAGTAGATAAAGCATAGGCACACCCCACTCAGTCTAAGCAGGGACCATCTGAGAAATAACATAAATAGACTAACAAAATTTTACATTAGTTATCTCTCCTTGAGGAGGACTAGTAGTAACTGGTGGAACTCCATAACTATCAGGGATACAACCGTGAGATCAAAGATGAACCCCAAAAGTAGGATACACCCCTTCAGTATAATCCCCATATAGAATGAAAGAATTTTCTTTTGTTTTAAATCGACGAGGCATGATCTGTCAGAACAAAAAAGGATTAGAGAAGATTACAGGACTGAGACTCCAAGCTTTAAAATAGAATACCATGGAAGTGAAGCATTCCTAAATACCTTATAACCTATTTATTATGATATTAGTGTGCTAAACACCCCTAAAAGAGACTCTAATCGACATGGCTTTGTAGACTACCAATTGACCATGAACTTAGGCTCGAATACCAACTTAACGCGACCCGACTGGGGGGCTCTTCATAATAGACATCCCAAGTTTGATCAGGACTAGAGACCACCGCTGTTACATAACCCAACCTGTAGCCAGCTTCCCTGAGTTGGCTGAATTCTTGAGTATATAACAAGACAGTGTTACAACTCACATGAAGAATCTGGGATGATCACAACCATATCAAACTCGACCGATTCCAACCATCCTGCAGCAATAATCCAAACATAGCAAACCAATTCTAATACGAAGTCCATAAACTATGCCATAACCCTAGAAGATTAAAAGACATTATATAATTAATCCCAAAATGAAATATAATTGAATTGTGAGAAATTATTTCCATTGATACCATCCTTTTAACTTATTCCAATGCCAAGGACGACAGTGATTCTGATCCTGCCCATTCCAACCTGTAGAAGTACCATAAAGCCTAACCATAAGAGTAATAAAATTTGGTTCGTACATGCCCCTAACCACGGCCAAGACAAATATCAAAAATAAAATCAAACTCTCTATAAATATCCATAGGATGAGATAGAGCCTTCCAAAAGGATAAAAGCTCACTACTTAAGTCTAAGTGTTGATCCCCGAGATAATAACTATGTAGGAGTAGTAGAACAACTAGTTTATGCATAGCGTTGGTATATAACTACCAGTAGATGGATAAGAGGGTGAACGTTAGCATGATCTCAAGATAAGAATAAAATAATGCCATTTATAAAACTAAGTAAAACCATCCATATGCACCCAACCATACATATATATATAACCATGCAAGAAAAGAGGATCGAGTTTAGAATGCCATTAAATACTTTACCTGGGTTGTCTTGCTTTGTCATCCTAAACCACTCATGGGTTATGTGGGTTTATCTTCCTATGATAAAAGGTCCCAGTGGGTGTAGCCGCACGACCAGAGAGAAAACCCTGAGATGACTCAAACATCCCCAAAAATATAGTCTGACATTATGCGCACGATCAGAAAGACCAACCTCACATTGACAAATATGAGTTTCCAGATGTGATCCCTCTAGGAAATCCACCTTCCACGGCTTTGCTACATATCCTGCCATTATTTCCTAATTAAAACCATTACCAAGGAACCTACCAAATCTACTTACCATTTTTTAACCAAGGCCATTTAGTTGTGGTATCATCATACCGACCATACTTGCAAGTACTATCTATAGCCAACCACATATAGGTTTATTGGGACTTTCAAGTGCCCTTCCATTTAACATACTAAACCACTTGGGAGTTTCCAAGTTCCGTACAAGCATAACCATTAGCAATTTACCATTCCAAGTTTTAAAATAGGGAAGACTTCCATTAAAATACTCATGGCATAAAACATATCTTTAAAAGCATTTTGTCAAACACATTGGGGCGTAATATGACTAAAACCAATTCTAATTACCATTAAATAACTCCCATACAATCCAATTATCCAAAACAACCATTAATGTATATAAGTATATTTAAACCATGGGATACTGTAATGATCTATTGAATATCAAAACCCCCAATTCATATATAACCAAGGCCTCAGGATGCATTCGATATCAAATTTTCACAAACAAGATATGTAACCACACTAAATTCAAAATTCCAAATGCATTGGCAAACTTGTATTTTCAACCTGAGTTCATTTAACTATTATGTTTGCCCAGTGGCTAATTGTTACAAGCGAAGTCTTCAAAATAATGAATTGGTTAAGAACCAAAAAAACTTTTTAGTGACCAAACAGTCACTCCAATCAAGTTATAAATAACTTGGGAAGCTTTGGAGAATATCAAATAATGGAAATAAGTGTAAATATGGAAAATTAATCAAAGGGTCATTATATGAGAATATCTTGACGAAGAATGGAATCGTGCCTCAATTCTATAACACTCATGGAGCCCTAATCGAAGCAATCAAACTCATCTTTCATCTAATCTCTCTAACTAAAAGGCACAAATTTGTCTAAAAAGGCCTCGATAAACTGATCCCAAGTCATCTCTAGCACTTAAAATAGTCGACAACCAATAAGTGACCTTCACCTGTCTTTGGTGATAGCTCTAATCTAGTAAGTAGTAAAAGTAACCCCATACAAATCAAGAGAAAAAATGTTATGCAACTTCTCATGACAATCCATCAAGAACT
>NC_061120.1:109346322-109483117 GCF_002878395.1 Capsicum annuum | reverse complement strand
TATCTTGTGGGTGCTTTGGTATGTTATTATGGTTAAGCTACACAACCTAGGCTAATGTTTTGAACCGTATGTTAAGCCTTGTTCCCTATCTTGGCAAGTGATATATCTATATGTATATGCATTTGGTTATGCTCGTTGGTTTTGAATTATTTTGATTTGTTGATCATGACATTATGTCATCCTTATACCTGAGTTACACACTAGGTTTCACCCAACTAATCATCCCCGAATATTGTGTCTCGATGAGATACAAACACCAATGCTTCTTCAACTTTTCTTGTAAAGAGTTAGGTCGGTCAACTAAGTTCATTGCGTTATAGGGATGTGGTGAGGTTTAATTCCTTGGAAGGCTTAGTAATTTCACCAGCTTTCATTCCTATATTAGAGGTGATAGATACTTTCATTATCAATAACATTATCATTTTTATTCTCATAGTCATCTGTCAGAGTCAAGGACATGTCCAGACCAAGCCTACTTTTGGTTTCTTATTTAGAATGATTTGTTTGCTTTGCTGTGGATATTATATTTTGTTGGTCAGTTCTTTTGCCGGTTATCGATCGTTGGTTACAGATAAGTTTTATTTTTTCTTAAGATTATTGCTTGTTTTCTTGTTATATGTTCAGAATTCATCCGATATTAGGGGATGCTATTCTAGGTTTGGTTAGGTCCGAGCCCTGGTTCATGTCATGACACTATTTCAATTACTTTTCTTTGATTTTTACCTTTAAAACATAGATCCAAAGGTAAAATTGGGGATTTCATCCTGGAAGGCCTAAAAATAGTATTTCTTTGATACAAACCCAAATTCCAACTCATTTTCACTTGGGTTTCTTCGATGAGTTCATTTAATCTTGAGAAATATTATTTTTGACAAAAATTGCAGTTTTATCCTACTTATTTTAGAACATATTTTGGGGGTCCATTTAAACCCCTATATGTAAGTGGGCATTATGGATATCTCTGTCTTTCTTTTGATGCATAGTTCTATATTAGTGTGTATTATCGATTTCCAGGTCCGTGCATGAGGTAAAGCTGGGTGATAGATGCTCATTCATTCTAGTTTTGACATTTGATGTAGGTATGGCTTAACATTCTTCAGACTGGGATGGGTAGTTAATATTTTTACAAAATAATTTTAAGTGTGTGGTAACTAATAATGAAAATAGCTATAATTATTATATTGTTCCTGTATAAAGCCATTATTATTGCTAATTTTTTGTTTTGAGACATTATTTCCAATGTATGACCGTATGGGGCTTGTATGATATTGTTGTCCTTGTGTAAATGAAAATAGTTATATCTTGTTTGGTGAAAATGCCTAATGTGGAATTACATTTTGGTGTATTTTATTCTACGAATATATTAATTATGTTGCATTTCATGGATGGTTGGAATATTGAGTTAATTATGTCTTATGTGGTTGGTATGTTTGTTGAATATGGAAATTCTTATTGTGGTTGGTTTTGAGAATTACATCCTAATATCATATGCATTCATGAAACATTTGTTCACCATGGAAATAATGGAAACATTGTTTTTTGTGGCAGAAACTACAACATCTTCAAAACCCTCTACTATGGATGTGTCAGATACAAGATATGGATATGGTATTTGATATAGATTGTATATGTGTTGGCGAAGACCCCATGGTTCCTACATCGGGAGAACATATAGTTAAGTGTATACAAAGTTCGTGCGACATCCTCATGCATCACATGATCATCATCATCACTGAATTTTATTATATACCTTTTGTTTTCTTTTTGTGTACATCGTTGATATAATATTTGTCAATGTCTATTACTTCCTTCATACATGTATGTGTGATATTCATATACTTGTGTCTCCTTGTTTTATTTGCATATGGTATATGTGAATATTGTAGAACTATTAGTGGAGACGGTGTAGGCTATCATTTGGGAAATTTTCTAATTGTAGGAGACGTTCCCTTAGCGTGTATATTGTATGATTCATTTTCTACCTTAGTCGTTCTATGGTACCTACTGTGTTAAAGTGCATTATACTCACTTATACTACGCCTATTCAATGCATATGTAGGTTTGAGTGTGGCTCACGACAGATGATTCATAATACGACTAGAACTGGGGCCTTCTCCTATTGGGCGTCCCAAGTCTAAACAGGATTGGAGACCACCCCCGTTACCTAACCCAACCTCCGATAGCCTACCATGAGTTGGCTAAATTCTGATTATGTAACAACATAGTGTAACAGCTCACATAAAGACTCTGTGAACAGATCACAACCGTGACCAATCCAACTGAGTCTAACCATCCCATAACAACAATCCAACAATCCCAAGTCATAGTCCATATACTAGGCCATAACCAAGGATGTTCAAAAATATTATATAACTAGTCCCAAAATGAAATATGATGGGATGGTGAGAAATTTTGTTCGATGATGCTAGCCTCAATACAAATACCAATGTTATCGCTAACACCTATACCATTCATGCATATTCAAACCCATAGAAGTACAATAAACACTATAACCAAGAGATAAGGAAATCTGGTTGGGATATGCCCCCATCCATAGCCAAAACTAATATCCAAAATAAAATAAAAGTGTCTAGAAATATCCATAACATACAATGGTGCCTTATCAAAGTATGGAAGCTCACCACTTCTATCCAAATGCTATACCACAATTAATCAATATTTAGAAAGAGTAGAACGGTTTGTTCCTGCATAGCATGGGTACATAGCCGCAATTAAACAGGGTTAACGAGTGATTGCTAGCATGATCTCAGGGTATGGATAAAAAAATGTCATTTATCAAACCAAGTAAAAATCATATATATGACCATGCTGCGAAAATGGACTGAGTTTAAAACCCCTTTAAAACCATTACCTGGGTTGTGTAGCTTTGCCCTCCTAAACTACCCACGGGCTCTATGGGTTTAGCTCTCCCTGCTAAAAGAGCCCCAGTTATTGTAGCCACAAGACCAGGTAAGAAAACCTTTGGATGACTAGTACATCCCCCAAAAATAATGTGACATCTTGCACACGGTCACTAAGGCCAACCTTATATTTGCAAATATGAGTTTCCAATTTTAATCTACTAGGGACCTCCACCTTCCACGGCTTTCCTATACATCCCACCATTATTTCCCAATTAAAACTAATCTCCAAATAACCAAACCATTATCCATTTATTAACCAAGGCCATTAGTATTGGTATCGTTATACCAATCCTTACTTGCAAGTATTATACATAGCCAACGATATATAGGTTTAAGGGGACTTTCAAATGCCCTTCTATTTACCATATTAAACCACTTTAGGAATTCCATGTGCCCCACAATCATAACCATTAGCCACCACTCATAACTATTTAAACCATCCATAATTCCTTTACCAAGTTTTAAAACAAGCAAAAGCACCATTAAACGTAGTCAATGAAATGAACATATCTTTATAAGTATTTTGTCAAACACATTGGGGGCGTAATATGACCAAAAGCAATTCCAATTACCATTAAGCCAATCCCACACAATCCAATTACCCAAAACGACCATTAATGCAAATTAAAGCATAATTTAAGCCATGGGAAACCATAACAAACCAGTTAATATAAAAAAACCCAAAAATCATATTTGAAAACTAAAATCATACAATCAAAAAAATCATGAAAACATTGATTAAAACCATGACTATAGATAGAATTAACAATAAGGGAAGATTACATGCCTGAAACTAAGATAATGATAGAAAGAAATCAGCAACACAAGGCCAAAGTTTATCATTTAGTTTAAACCCAAGCTTCCATTGCCCAAAAGATCCTGAGAGAATTATGGAGTGTTTTAGAAAAGTTTTTAAGTGTTAATGAATGGAATAATAGAGCAAACAATATCCCAAGTAGGATAAGTAGGGAAATTTCTAGAATACCCCTACTTAAGTCTCACCAAAATCCCGTAAAAGGGCTACGACTTACCTACACAAGTCATACCCTCCAATATGATTGGTAGCCTTCACTCGTATTCTTTCCTCAACCCTTGGATCCAAAAATATCCATCATATTACTCATCCGACCAAGTCCTATTGAGAACATAAGATCCGTACTCTTCATCTGTACCCCTAATAGATTTAAGCTCAAGAAAGATTCTGACATTGTTAAACATATGAGTCTTGGGTATGACTCGTACCCTGGCTTACTCTCTCGGTGAGATACTTGTACTCAGATCCAACTTAAGTAACCATGACTAAGATAAATGCATGGAACCAAATGATACATAACCACCAATATGACTAATACCTTTAAGTTATATCCATTCCAGTAACTAAAATCCATCAAACCAACAAACACTAGTCACTATATGACTGGACCTTACCATCTATACCATAACCTACAACTTATATCCTCAAGTCGTATTAGTTCTAGAGACTAGAATTCAAGGAAATTTTCAAAGGGTCAAAACCGATGTGTTATCATCTCCCTCACCTTGAACATGTATCACCAAATGATGGAAAAGGTAGGGGTAACCACACACACGGGTCATTGGAATAATGTTATAAAATATATTCCTGATCATTAATGAAGTTTGAAAAAAAAGAGCCAAACATATGAATCTTTCCTTTAACAAACTAAGAAAATAAACATATGTTGAAGACATATACCTTCCGCACGAAAACCTGAAGCAGAAAATAAATGCGAATATTTGCATTTCATGTCCTCCTCCACATCCCATGTAGCTTCTTCCCCCTTATGGTTCAACCAATGAAACTTGATAGAAGTAACATCCTTGGTCCACAATTGATGAACCTGCCTATCAAAGATCTTAACTAGGACCTCTTCATAAAATAAGGAATTCATGAGACTCAATCCTTCTAACGGAGCAACTAATGAAGGATCACCTATGCACTTCCTTATCATGAAAACATAACACCAGATGAACAAAGCTTAATCTAGAAGGCAACTTCATCTCATAAGCAACATTACCAATTCTCTGCAAAATATCTTAAGGACCCACATATCAGGGACTACATTACTGCAAAATTGCATTACTCCCTTCATGGGAGACAGCTTGAGGAAAACCATTTCCCAAACATAAAAGTCCAAATCTTTGTGCCTAACATACACATAGTAGTTTTTGCGATTTTTGGTATCCTTAAGTCATCCCAAATCACCTTTACCTTCTTCATAGCCCGGTAAACCAAATTAGGACCTAACATGTCCGCCTTACTAAGCTCAAACCAACCAATAGGAGATCTACATCTCCTACCATATAATGCCTCAAAAGGGGCCATACTAATAATAGAATTATAGCTACTGTTGTAAGAAAACTCCACCAAAGGTAGACTCTTAACACAATTGCCACCATAATAAATCACACAGTGTCAAAGCATATCTTCCAATGTATGAATAGTTCTCTTTGTTTGGCCATCCTTCTGTGGATGAAAAGTAGTACTCAAACTCAACTTGGTCCCCAACCCTCTCTCAAAAAACTACCAGAAGTGAGATGTAAACTGCGTGCCACAACATAAATTATCAAAATAGGTACACCATTCAACTTCACAATCTTCTGAAGATACAGCTTCGCATAATCATCAGCCGATAAAGCAGTCCATAATGGTAAAAAGTGCTCAGACTTAATCAATATATTCGATGACTAAAATTTAATGATATTCATTATGAGACCGAGGAAGACTATTAATAAAGTCTATATTGATCACTCCCCATTTCAACTTAGGCAAATCGATTTCTGTATACAACCCTCCTGTCCTCATGTGCTCAACCTTAACATGTTTACATATCATGCATTTGGACATGAAATCATCCACATTTCCCTTCATGCCTTTAAACTAATAGATCTCTTGAGAACATAATGCATCTTAGTCAATCCAAGATGAACAACATAGTGTGACTCATGCACCTTAGCAAAAATCCTTTGTCTCAACCCATCGACATCAGCAACACACAACCTCTCTTGGTACCATAAAGTACCATCACCAATGATCTTAATCCCACTACCTTTTTACTACCAACCTCAATCTTGGTTATCATAAATATAAGAACTAGTACCTCTTTCTCATTAATCTTTGCCCCAAGAGATTATTGAACTAGTTATTGAACCACGATACGACAAACTTTGGAGTCGAAGAAGCAAATTCAAGGATTAGACAAGAGGTGAATATCCTTTACCAATTCCAGCTTTCCTTCCTCCATATGAACCAAAATCCCCATGGATAACCTGCTAAGAGCATCAACAACCATATTAGCCTTACCTGGGTGATAGTGAAGAGTCATATCATAGTCCTTGAGAAGATTAAGCCGTCTTCTCTGCTTGAGATTAAGCTTTTTTATCTTCTATGCTTGAGATTAAGCTTTTTTTGTGTAGACACGTACTGCAGACTCTTATGATTAGAAAAGATATCAAGGTGAACACCATACAAATAATACCGCCATATTTTCAAAGAATACACAACCCCCAATAGTTCTAAATTATGAGTAGGATAATTCCTCTTATTCAATTTCAATAGCCTTAAAGCATATGTAATCACTATCCCATGTTGCATTAACATAAATCTAAGACCTACCTAAGATGCATCACAATAAACCATGAACCCATCAATGCCTTCTGGCAAAGTTAAAATTTGAGCCGAAGTTAACATCCTGAAACTACCTTCAAAAGAATATGACCAAGAAAACTTGACCTTCTTATGAGTCAACTTAGTCATAGGAGAAGCTAGAACTGAAAAGCATTCCAGAAACAACTTATAATACCTGAGTAAACCCTAGAAGCTCTGAATGTTAGATTGAGTCATGAGTTTAGGCCACATATTTACCACAACAACCTTCTGTGGATCCACCAAGATCCTCTCACTATAAATAATGTGACCAAAGAAATTTATAGCATTCAACCAAAACTCACACATGGAGAACTTAGAATACAACTGTTGGTTCCCTTAAGGTCTGCCACACCAAGCGGAGGTGATTAACATTATCCACCTTGCTCATTGAATAAACAGAATGTCATCAGTAAATGCAATAATGTTTAGATCTAAATATTAATGAAAACGCTATTCATTTGATCCATTAAAACTGCCAGAGCATTAGTCAACCTAAATAACATTACAAAAAATCAAAGTGCCCATACCATGTATGAAAAGTCATCTTAGGGATATCCACCTGTCGCCTGACTGGTAAAATACACTTGAAGATGAGAAGGAACCAGAACTCCTCTAGTTCTTTTTCAACTATTTTCCCCCATTTCATCCACCCTAAGAGTGAGCACCTCCCTAATTAGAAAACTTGCTCCTCCTACCCTACAAATGTCTAAATTTTGTATGTTTCCTCTACTCATCAGCTACCTTCTACATATGAATAGTCAACTTATAGATATACATATCTTTCATTAGCCTAGCAGTCGTTCTCTAAAATATCAAATCCCAATTAAACCCAAAAAAAAAACTTTCTCATCCTTGATAGCATGTCAGCCACTAAATTAGGAGCATATCATGATAATGGATAAAACTTCAAGGCATATTCCTTTATAGGCATTCTCCCCTGCTTGAGGTTTACAAACTTCTCCATATTTACCTCCCTCAACTATTGTGGAAAGAAACAATCTAAGAAGGCCTTAGACAAAGTATCCCACAAGACTAATTCTTCCACTTCAGCCCTATCCATATCCCACTCTTCATACAACTGATATGTAACCTCGATGAGCTGATAAGCTACAAAGTTTACTTCTTCCACATTGGTAGCCTGCATCACCCAAAATATATATTCCATTTTATCTAATAAGCCCTATTTATTCTCTTACACCTTATTCCAAGAAATTAGGAGGACTCATTTTTATAAATTTCCAAACCCTTGTGGCCTCACCAGATAAATCACCAGTCGCATCATGCTCTACCTGACTAGCGACCATCTACGGAATAACATAAAAAGATTGATAGAATACCATATTAGTTACCTCACCTTAAGAAGGACAAATAGAAACTGGTGGAACTCCAGAACTATCTGCGATAGGACTAAGAGATTGAAGATGAACAATAGAAATAGGATGTATCCCTTAAGAATTACCCCAAAAATTCCTTTACCAAGTTTTAAAATAAGAAAGAGTTCTTTTATAAGTATTCAATGCAATAAGCATATCTTTATAAGGATTTTGTCAAACACATTAAGTCATAATATGACCAAAACCAATTCTAATTACCATTACACCATTCCCATGCAATCTAATTATTCAAAACATCGATTAATTCATATAAAATCATAATTAAAACCATGGGAAACCATAACCAACAATTTAATATCAAAAACCCTAAATCATATTTGAAAACCAAAATCATACAATCAATAAAATCATGGAAACATTTATAAAAAACCATGCCTTTAGTTATAATTATTAATGAGGGATGAGAACATTCCTTAAACTAAGATGATGATGGAAAGAATTCACCAATACAAGCCCCATAATGTTCCTTTAGTTGAAACCCTATCTTTTTTTGACCAACAGCTCTAGAGAGTATTATGGAGTACTTTAAAAAACTTTCTAAGTGATAATAAATGGAATAATAGGGTAAATAACCTCCCAAGTAGGTTAAATATAGTGGGAAATTATTAGCTTAAATTTGGAAATGCCCAAAATACTCCTACATTAGTCGTACCAAAATCTGATCACAGGGGTATGATTGACCTACACGAGTCGTACCCTCTATTATGATTGGTAACCTCCACTCGTATCCTAACCTCAACATATGAATATAACACTTTCCAAAATATGACTCATTAAACCAAGTCTTATTGACAACATATGATTCATACCCTTCATCCATACCCTAGAGATTTATGCTTAAGGAAGATTCAAACACTATCCACCTTACGAGTCCTAGGTACGACTTATAACCTAGCTTACATATCTCAGTGAGATACTCGTACTTATATAAACCTAAGGAACCAAGTATAAGATTATGCCAAGGAACCAAATGATCTTTAATCAACAATATGACTCGCACCCCTAAGTCATATCAATGCTAGTAATCAAAATCTATCCCCAAAGTAACTTTGGTCGGTATACGACTGAACCTTACCATCCATACCCCAACATACATCTCGTACCCTTGAGTCATATTGGGTCTAGAGACCAGAATTCTAGGAAATTTTCTATGGGTCAAAACCCAGTGTGTTATAATTCAGATGGTACTTACAACCAATTCGGCAGAGTTGTTTATCTATGCATCCGAAGTAGACTACTATCTTTAATTATCTAGACTATGTCTAATTTGTATTTAGAGATAGAGTTTGGTTCTTATTTTTGGATATCTTGTGTATTTTTACCTCTAGGTCTACTAATTAGTTCTTACATAGTGACACCAAGTTTTTGGATTATTATATAGAATACTTGGTTTACTGTCTCTACTTTTATTATATACACTTGGTTTGGCTTTATTCTAGAAAAATTTCCTTGAATATTTGGGTTATTCTCCTTTATATAAGTATGGCTGATAGTCTTATTTGTCCAAGTTTTTCCATGACAAGTGCCATCATAAACCTTGGTTTTTGGTTCTGAAAAGTTGGTATCAAAAAATCACATTCTTTGGTCTCAATAGTGTAAGAAAAGAATATCTAACAAAGTCTCTCAGACCAGTAACTAGATTTTATTATCTATCTTTTAAAGGCTTTTATATCTTGAGCTAACTTTTATTATTTTATTCTACGTCATGCAAATATTTCATACCTTGTGTTCTAAGTCATATTTTACTCATTTTTATGTAGATAGTGAGGATTAGATCTAATAAGGCTAGAGATTCAAAGACATTTTCTCGGGAGAGAGTCAGCATAGAGGATGAGTTATGAGTTGTAGTCGGGCTCAACATAAATGGCTGGCGTGATGATTAACCCCATTAATAGATAGGCCAAGGGGAATCTCCCCTTTGCCTCTAGATGAGCATATTGGAGATATGGTTTCTCTTCAAGTACCACAGATCTTTTGCCCAGTCTTAGAGGAATTCTTTGTTTGGTTACGAACTTGATTAGAGGGTGCTCCTGTGATCGCACCGAGTGTTTCTTCAGCTCTAAGTACTATACCTTCATTTATGCTAGAGTATTTTTTAGTCCTAAATATGGATCCTTCTGTCATTCTAATATCTATTTTTTGTAATCTACAGAACTCGAGTATGGTTCCTTCTTTAGTGCTGGTATCTGAGTATGGTGTTCCAAGTTTAAAGTTTAGTATCCATCTATGCTACCTCTGTAGATGAGTTCTTAACTACCCAGATTAACTGTGTCTCCTATTGTTGTGGATGAACTATGTTTTCTAAGGATCAAAAGATGTTTAAGAGGTTTACTCTTTTGGGTCCTCCTAGGTTAATTAGTTTTATAGTCAAGGATATCTATGAGTTCTTGATGGATTGTCATGAGAAGTTGCATAAAATTTTTTCTCTTGATTTGTATAGGGTTACTTTTACTACTTACTAGATTAGAGCTATCACCAAAGACAGGTGGAGGTCACTTATTGGTTGTCGACTATTTTAAGTGCCAGAGATGACTTGGGATCAGTTTACCGAGGCCTTTTTAGACAAATTTGTGCCTTTTAGTTAGAGAGATTAGATGAAAGATGAGTTTGATTGCTTGGATTAGGGCTCCATGAGTGTTATAGAGTTGAGGCACGATTCCATTCTTCGTCAAGATATTCTCATATAATGACCTTTTTATTAATTTTCCATATTTACACTTATTTCCATTATTTGATATTCTCCAAAGCTTCCCAAGTTATTTATAACTTGCTTGGAGTGACTGTTTGGTCACCAAAAAGTTTTTTTGGTTCTTAACCAATTCATTATTTTGAAGACTTCGCTTGTAACAATTAGCCATTGGGCAAACATAATAGTTAAATGAACTCAGGTTGAAAATACAAGTTTGCCAATGCATTTGGAATTTTGAATATAGTGTGGTTACATATCTTGTTTGTGAAAATTTGATTTCGAATGCATCCTGAGGCCTTGGTCAAATTACAATCGTATGTGACATGGTACGATCATGATGGTCGAGATCACAGTTAGCGTGTGTCTACTATCACCTCTCTTAGGGGCCTGGGAATGGTCCTTTAAATACCTTTTTTGGGTAAGAATTTGTGATTTTCTCCATGTACTTGAGACATATAATACCTAATCTGGTGTTCTACTCACAAATTGGTCATGGTGCTCGATTATCATCTGCTATCACAATTATCTTCAAATTTAAGGTAAGAATCCCATAAATTTATGCTTGAATTTCCTACTTTGGACCTTAAATCTGAAATGTCTTGATGCTTGATTTTTGTCTTTAATCTAGATGATTTGAACCAATTTCTTGAGGGATATAACTCCGCAAAGGTATTTGAAAAGTGAGTTAGTCTTAGATACTCATTTTTCATATATGGTAACCACATGGGGGTTTAGTATCACTTTTTGACCCAAAGGACAATAGGAAAATATGGTATCGTTAGGCTCATGTTGACGAGTAGATTATGGTTTTGCTAGATTGATGGAATTTTAGGGATTATGAAATGAAGATGAGAATATGGTGCATGATGTGAGGTGTTGCAGTTTGGCTTTGACGTAGGTCTTTTTCTACTTCTACTCATAGATGACGGGTGATACGTTTTGTGTCTGACTTTTGATGTTAGCCTTGATTTTTGATGCTTTAGTGATTAGATGAGGGTTTTTGACTAGTAAGATGATATGTTTATATACCTTTTGAATCCTATTACCTTCCCATTCTAGTTTAGATTAGTTGAAGAGTGGTTATGATGTAATGCTATATTTGGGAAGTGGTTTCATCTTTTGAAATATGATTTGTACATTCAGCCTTATTATACTAGTCCGGTAATCCTGAAATCTTAACTTGAGTATAGTAGACTTTAGACCCATTGTTTCTTGTTGAATCTCATAACTTAAGCTAGATCTGGCTAACTTGACATATTTAAGTTGAACTAGATAACTTAGCCTAGTTTTTGGTATGTTGTGACTAATTATGGAAATTGTGGTTTAAAAGTGGGATTGTTCGCTGCACTTAGGCCTATATGTGTGTTATCCTTGTACACTTAGGTATTTATATTATACTTTTATGGAGCTAGTAGACCTTAGTATAAGGTTACTTTGTGATTTGGTAGCTTTCCTTGATGTTCCCTAGATTTATAGGTTTTGAGCTATGGATATGATACTCCTTGTGGAAGTTACATTGCGTATTTAGAGATGATATTCCCCTTAGATTCATTATGTGGACTATAGAGATATTATTTCCTATTAGACTTTATAATTCACCTATAGAGATGATATTTCCTCTTAAACATTATGATTGGCCTATAGAGATACTATTTTCTCTTAGATTTCCTGATAGTCCTATGGATATACTATCTCATTTTTGGTTATGATTGTTGGGTCTATAGAGATTATATTTCTCTTAGATATGACAAGTTCCCTAGATAGGTGTTAATCCTCATGGGCATGATGTATGACTTATTAATATGAGATATCCTATATAAAAGATGGTTATATGCTTATATAAATGCTTATTGACATTATGTATCATATTTATGAGATGCCTCCTATGTGAGTTGATTACGTGCTTATTGATAAATTGCCTCCTATATGCAAGATGCCTCTAATGTATGAGGTGACTAGAGATATGCTACAACTTATAAATATGATGAAAAACCTAGGCTTTGGACCTTAGGAAAAGTATCTTTAAAGGTGCATTTAGATGAAGGTACGGTTAGGCGTGTACTTGTACCCTCTCTCACCTTCCCTACTGTACCTTTAGAAATAGGGGAGGGTAACATACTATCCATCATAAAATATGACCCTCCGTTAGTCGTACATTAAGGTACAAGTCATACCTAGGTGAGTTATAAGGTGCTTGGCACATGATCAAAAGTGGACTCCTTTTGGTATGGGTCATAGGCATGGTTGTGTCGAAGTCAAGCCCATTCGATACTAATAAAGGATGCAAATTCGTACCATTATCATTGTACATGACGTTGGTGAAGCCTAGTGTATGAGTTAGGAAAGCACTCATACCCTAGGGTATGGTTCCTTATGTGAGTCATACACTTGTACGGGCTCATTTTCTAGCTTTTAACTAAGGGCCTTGTGGTCATTTCCTACAACAAAAACCCTATGTCCCTTCACTACATAAGTAATCTTAGCCTCTCATAAAACTTATTTGATGGATCGAACATTCCAAAACACTCTAAAAGGTTCTTTATAAAGGATTGGAGTCTAGGGTTTGAAGAGGGTTCATCTAGTTGCAAAAGAGGTGTCAATTTCTTCATTGAATCAACTTTTATAAGTCATGTATCTATCTCCTTTGTTAAATAACCCGAAAACCATGTATTACACACTTGAATTAGAAAATATAAATGACAATTTTGAAATCAAATGAAAAAGTCTTTTGTTGTGAAATAATGAATAATGTTTTCTCTTGCTTAGACTTATGATTATATATGATATTGGGTGTGGTTAGCATGTTGGTGTTTTATGAATGTGGTTTAACAAATGGTTCTTAATTATACCAAATATTATTGAATTCTACCATGAACTTGTCCTTCATAAAGGTATGTACACAATGTGTTTGTGAAAATGTCTAAATGAAATGTCTAGTCATATTTAATGGTTTATTGAATTATGGTATTAGTCTATTGAACCTGAATAGGATATGATATTGTTATAATGAATGTGAATACTTTATAAGTGGTTGGTAGAGGCATTATTTTCCATGCATTGAGTCATAATATATATGAATGTCTGGTAAATGGTTGGTAAGAATCTTGTTAATCATGTAATAGATTAATTTATAAATCTAGATTGTGTGATGGATCAATAAGCATGAATGTATTATAAATGGTACTGTAACAATGTTTTTAGCTATATAATTATCTAAATTATGACCATGTTGGTTTGATGGCTAAGAAAGGGGTTCAATATCCTAAACATGAACTTGACTTATATGAAGAATTAAACTGTGATATAGAAATACTAATAAAGAATGATGGGTATGGTAAGTGTCTTGATGACGAACGAATGAATTGAATGATGATTTGAGTTATGGCATTGGCCTAATAAAGTTTTCATTCGATAAATTTTCCCATGAAAATGTTATGGTCTCGTACGGTATGATATAGGTAAATGGTTCAAGCCCTTAAATTTGAAATAGATTAAATGGATGTTAATGCGTAAACAAAAATGGGTTAAAATTTCAAATGTCATCTAATAATAGAAATGAATGGCTAGTGGTTTGAGACCATACTCTGATGAATGAATAGTGGCTTGAGTCCCTAGTTTGATGAATTGTTTATGGTTCAAGTCCACCTCCTATTGAAAAGACTACTGGTTCAAATCCTTAGTCAGATGAATGGCTTTTGGTTTAAGTTCCTTACCGAATGAAATGACTAGTGGTTTGAGTCCCTAGTCCAATTAATGGTTTTTGGTAAAATTCCCTCACCCAATTAAATCATTAGTGGTTCGAGACCCGAGACCAATAAATGGCTTATGGTTGAGTCCCTTGCCCAATGAAATGACTAGTGGTCCGAGTCCCTATTCCAATGAATACTTTATGGTTTGAGTCCTTGCCTAATGAATTTGATTGAAGTGGTTGAGTTGGTTTGAGATTGAATCCTCATGACTAATGTTACAGAGAAGTTTCATATTCCATAATTGGTAAGGTGAAAGGTTGAAAGTTCATCCCTCCATGTCTCATGAATGAATGCTTTAAGAATGATTGATATGACTCTTTCCATGACTTGTTTTTCTATATATAAATATATGTGTGTGTGTCTCTTTATATATGCCTATGCTAATGTAAATTTGATTTTATATAATAGTTTGACATTGATTGATCTAATGGGCTATTTTATCCTTATCCTTAAGATACATGCTAGCACTCCAATTGCTAACCCTCTTTGGATAATATGTCCGTACGCAACATAGTTACCATAGCTTCTTCATCTTTTTGTATGCAGTATGAAATGTTTGGACGGATCGTGTGTTGACATTGAAGTGGTGAGCTTTCATTCTCCAAAAGGCATACATTTCATGGACTTTTACTTTAAGTCATAGACTTTATTTATTTTATTTTGACTTATTGTTGGCTATTGTCGAGGGTATGTCCCGACATGTTTAGACATTAGATTTCTAGAGACATTTATGGATGACTGTGGACTTAGGATTAATGGATTTATTATTTCCATTAATAAAATTCTAGATATAGTCTAAGTATTGATGATTAGCTTTATTTTCTGCTACTTTGAAATTCGGTCGGAGTTCATCTAATATTTATAAATTGAATAGATGGTTAGGTTGGATATATAAGGTGATCTCCGGTCTAAGTAGGGATTTAGATTCTCACATCACATGGACCATTTTTGAGGTGTGTCAAGTTGGTATCAGAGCCAAGGTTCATGTTCAATTGGGAGTCCTATAAAATGTTACAAGTAGTCTTTTTAATGGGTGTCTAGTGCGCCACACTTATAAAAGAAGCCTATGAGACATTTAGGAATGTTACCCTTTCTTATGTTTCAGTTTCAAGCTATAGAGAGTATAAGGTCATGGGTTCCTCTTATTATTGCTTGATAATCTTTAAGATTATGTATCCAAAAAGATCAGATGTTCAAGCGAGCTCTGCGATCTTAACTGAGGGCAATATGGACAAAGCTCATCCAATTTTTGGGATTCAGACCAGGTCAACAATGGTCATGACATCTAAATATCCTCTAGGGGTTCAACTAATTCCTACTAACCCTATTTTTGGGAGTGACACTTCTTCTCAGTCCCCTTGAAATGCTGGGTTCCATCACTCGTTTTATCTGTTGGCTAATATTAGTGGAAAATGGTCTATAAAGAAGTATTGGGTGGGTTTTAGCCACTATTCTGTAGCTAGTGCTCCCTACCCAAACCCATTAGGAAACAGGAATTTGAATATTAGTAATGCTCATATGGAAAAGGTGATAAATAGTAGGTTAGTATGGCCCAATACCCACCAACCTATCCTCCTTATTGTTTTAATAGTCGATCATACCGTGGTTGTTATTAAGAAGGAAAGAATGTTTGTTTTAAATATGGTCAATTGGGTTACATTCAATAGGAGTATCCCATAATGATTGTCGCTTTGGCAAAAAAGTTATTGGTTGCCACTTCTCTAGATCTTGCACTAAAGGGTGCCACTTCTAGCTCTGATATTTCTTGGGACTATCTCAATGAACTTACCATCCCTTTAAAGCTTGAGGAACCTTCTGATACCAATGCAGATATATTGAAAATTTTCTCTCATGATGTGTATTATTTCCTTGACCCAGTCTCTACTCTTCTTATGTGACCCCATATGTGGCTGTGCATATTGGTTTTTGGTCCAAAGAGTCTTTCAATTCCTTTTTTTATTTCTACCTTGTTTGGAAAATTTTTGGTTATTAAGATGGTCTATAGGGGTGTGTGGTATCTGTTAGTGGTAGAAAAACTCTTCTAGACTGGATAAAGTTGGACATGGTTGATTTTGATATTCTTTTATGTATGGATTTGGTACATGTTTGTGATGCTTCCTTAGACTGTCAAACCCGTAGGGTCATTTTCATATTCCCTAATGATCCTATCATTGCATGGGAAGATGTATCATTAGTGCCTAAGGAGATATTTATTTCATATCATAGAGTTAATAAGTTAGCCTCAAAGGGTATTTGTATCGTTTGGTCTGTGTAAAAGGTTCTAACTCAAAAGATTTTTCCTTAAAGATTGTTCCCATGGTAAATAAGTTTCCCAATATTTTCCCTATTGATTCTTCTGGTATTTCTCCAAATAAGGAAATCAATTTTAGGGTTGATCTTGTTTCAAACACTTATCCTAGTGGGTTTCCTTGATGTTCTCCTATATTGTTCGTGCGCATGATGGATGGCTTCCTTCATATGTGCACTAATTACTCTCTGTGGGTCAAAGCCACCATAAGAGATAAGTATCCCCTCCCTATAATCTAAGGTTTGTTTGATCTAATTCAAGGTGTAAAACATTCCTCTAAAATTTATCTTAGGCCGAGTTATCATTAACTTAATGTTAGGGAAGGGGATATCCCCAAGGCTGCTATTAGAACTCGATACGGTCACTATAAGTTCTTAGTTATGTCCTTTAGGTAGACTAATGCCCTTGTGTCATTCTTTGATTTGATGAATAGGGAAGTTAAGTGTGAGATTGGTTTTATTGCAGATGCTTCAACTTATTCCTCCTTTCTCTAATGGTTTGGATATAAGAAGACCAAGTATCCATAGTGTCCTCCTCGATGATGCCTATTAGAGTAGATTGTTGAGATGATTGGCTTAATGAGAGGAAGGTCAAAGGTTGATCCTAAATTTTCTTTTAGCAGTTGTCCCCAAGGAAAGGTCGAGTCGCGTGCTCTAGTAATTCTCTCCTTTCTTGGTTGAGAGGGGTCTCTACAAGTGTGGACTACATTCTATTAGCACGTACACCTAAGGTTCGCATCTTGAAAATATTTTATTCCTTTGATAAGAGTCTTAACCTTACATAGCGTTACCAATGGTATATGCGGTGGTCTGTTATTTGGTTTATAGTCTTAAGGACTCCTTGTCTGGTATGTTGTCTTGGGATGGGTCTCATTTATGAACTCGGTGGTTGCTATGAAACCCTTCGTGCCTATGTTGTCGTGTCTTGTTTTGGGGATCTATTTTTTTCCTTGGGTAGCATGGACAATTCTTGTAATTTGGTTCATGAATTATTTTCTTGTACTGGGATGGTGGTGGCTTGGAGAACATAGTGATATCTTGAAATAGGAAATGTAGAAGTCCCTAAGTAGGGGAGATTCTAGGGAGACTTTTAGACCTAAGGATTTAGAATGGAATGAATCTTGGGAAAATAATAGACGATATAAAAGGTTTGGAAAGTATGGATAGACGGTGCTAGAACTTGTGAAGTATGGATCATACTACGGATATAAAAGCAGCAGGCTTGAATGATGTGCGGGTAGATATACCAATAGTCATGTTGGGTGCTTAAGTGGTTTGGGAAGGCATGTGTATAAATTGTTTTATGGCATAATTGTGTTGTTTTTCTGAATCTTCAATCATATGTTGGTGATTTTTTCTATAATAGTTGGGTATAGCTTTCCTTTGTCGTCTACTTGTGATTTCTATATGATAATGGTAATGGAGAAGACTAGTGTTATGGATGGATATAAGGAATATATTTTTGTGGCATAACTTAACTCTCTTTAGCTTTGAATAAGCTTGAACATAGGAAGGTGGTGCATAGCTAGACTCAACCTCTCATATTTGTGTGTCTCTGGGAATCTATAAGTAGAATTTGATTAGCTCTCTAGTATTGTCACGGCCCCTTATGAGGTATTGTACGGTAGAAGGTGTCAATCTTCTATTAGGTGGTAGAAAGTTGGCGAGTGTAAGTTTCTTGCCCCCGATCTAGTTCACCAATTCTTAGAGAAACTAACAGTGATTCGTGAGAGATTGAAAACAATACAAAGTCACCAAAAGTCCTATGCAGACATGAGGCAAAAGATTAGAATTTAGTTTTGGTGATTAGGTATTCTTGAAGGTGTCTCCCATGAATGGAGTGATACGATGTAGTAAAAAGAGAAAGCTTAGTCGCCGTTCTTGTTAGTCCCTATATGATTTTGAAAAGTCTCGGCAATATTTCCTATATGTTGGAGTTACCTTTTAGATTAAACTTCATTACCCCAGATTTCTAATCCTCTATATTGCAAAGTTGTGTAAGTGATCCTTCCTTAGTTGTTCCCATGTAGGTTGTCTACATTTCATACTTTTTATCCTATGCGAAGATCCTAGTGAGGATCTTAGATTTGCAAGTTCGCCGATCACAAAAGAAAGAAGTATCTTTGGCGAAGGTTCTATAGAGGAACCCATAGTGCTAGGATGCTACTTTGGAGGCAGAGGAGGACATAAAGTCCAAGTATCTATATTTATTTCCTATTTTGGAAACTCGTGATCGAGGTATGTGTCAATCTTTCTTATTTGATGTTTGTCCTCGATAGACAATGGGTTCAAGTCCCTATGCTTTGAATTACTCAAATGTTTTTTTCATAAATGATGGGTTTTAATCTCAAAGCCAATGAAATGAATAGTCGATCGATAATGATCACGATGTGTATTGTATCCTTGTTGTATGCTTCATTCTAACTTTCTTAAATGTTGGTTTGATGGATGATAATGTGTTAACTTGTGTTTATGCTTTCCTTACTCTTCATTCATGAACGAATTATCCAAGTTGGGAAGAATTGAAACACCTAGGTTTTGGACCTTAGGAAAAGTCTTTGGAATGGTGTATTTTGACCAAGGTATGGTTAGGTGTGTCACTCGTACCCTTGGGTATGAGTCATACCCTTTCTTACCTCCTTTCTCATACCTTGAGTAGCATAGAAGGGTAACATACTATCCATAATATGACTTGGCCTCCCTTTAGTCGTAAACTAAGTTAAGAGTCATACCTCGGTGAGTCATAAGGTGCTTGGCACTTGATCAAATGGACTATTTTTTGGTACGGGTCATGGGTACAGTTTAGATTCCAAGTCATACCCTTGGGATATGACTCAAGGGTGTAAATTCATACCATGATCAATGTAGATTACCTAGGTAGAGCCTAGGGTAGAAATTAGAGTACCACTCATTCCCTAGGGTATGGTTCCTTAAGTAAGTCATACCCCTGCACGGTCTCATTTTCCATCTTTGAACTAAGGGCCATGTGGTCATTTCCTACAACCAAAACCCTATGTCCCCTTAGTATATAAGTTATCATATCCTCTCATAACAATTATATGGTTGATCAAACTTTCCAAAACATTCTCAATGGTTCTTGAAACAAGATTGGAGGCTAGGGTTTTAAGAGGGTTCATCTAAAGGCAAGAGAAGTGTCAAGTTCTTCATTGAATCAACTTTTATAAGGCATGTATCTCTCTCCCTTATTAAATAAATCAGAAACCATGTATTTCACACTTGGATTAGTATGTTTACATGGTGATTTTGAAATCTAATGGAAAAGGTTTTTGTTGTCAAATGATTAATAATGTTTGCTCATGTTTAAACTGGTGATTATGTATGATATTGGTTGTAGTTTGCATGTGTGGGTGTTTGTTGTATTTGTTTTAATAAATGGGTCTAGATGAACCCTAATATTATTTAATTCTACCATGAACTTGCCCTTCATAAAGGTATGCACATAAGGTGTTTGTGAAAATATCTAAAAGAAATATCTAGTAACATGTTAATGGTGTATTCAACTATTGTATTGGTCTGGTGATATTGTAAAGGGGATATGATATTGTTATACTAAATGTGAATACTTGATCAATGGTTGATAAAGGCTTTGTGGGCCATGCATTGAGTCATAATGAAAATAAATGCTTGGTAAATTATTGGTAAGATACTTGTTAATCATGTTATTAATTAATTTTTTACTTTAGATGGTGTGATGGAGCGATAATTATGAGTGGTTAATAAATTGTATCGTAAGCTTGTTGTTAGCCATTTAATTAGTTAAATGATGACCATGTTAGTTTGGTGGCTAAGAAAGGGGTTCAATCCACAAAACATGAACTTGATTTGTGTGTAGAACTAAAGTATGGTATAGAAATACTAATGAATAATGATTAGTTTGGTAAGGGTCTTGATGATCACCAAATAAATTGAATGATGATTTGAGTAAAGAAATTGACCTAATAAATTGTTCAATTGATAAATATTTCTATGAAAAACTTATTCTCTCATATAGTGTTATGTGGGTAAATAGTTCAAGCCCTTAAATGTGAAATAGATTGAATCGATTTTAATGCATGAACTAAAAAGGATTAAGACTTTAAATATCATCTAATAATGGTAATGAATGACTAGTTTTTCGAGTGTCTAGTCTGATTAACAACAACTGGTTCGAGTCTGGTGTCTGATAAATGGATTATGGTTCGAGTGCCACATCCAATGAAAATACTAGTGGATTGAGTCCCTAGTCTGATGAATTACTTATGGTTTGAGACCCTCGACCAATGAAATAACTAGTGGATTGAGTCCATAGTACAATGAATGGCTTGTGTTCGAGTCGTTCTCCCAACAAAATGACTAGTGGTTCGAGTCCTTAGTCTAATGAATCACTTTTGGTTTGAGTCCCTTGCCCAATGAAATGACTAGTTGACTGATTCCCTCGTATAATGAATGGCTTATGGTTTGAGTCCCTTTACTAAGGAATTTGATTAAATGTCTTGAATTGGTTTGAGGTTTGTATCCCCATGACTCATTGCATAATTTGGTATGCTATATATAAACCTGTGTATGTGTCTCTTGATATATGTCTATGCTAATGTAAATGTGATTTCATATGATGGTTTGACTTGGAATGAATTAATGCAATATTTTTTCCTTATCCTTGATATACATGCTAGAACTACAACCGCTAAATATCTCTGGATACTATGTCCCCATGTGACATAGGTTTCGAAGCTTCCTCATATGTTTCTACGTAGTGACCAAGTTTTCAGGATGATCGTGTGTTGACATTGAAGTGGGGAACTTTCATTCTCCTAAAGGCATATGTTTTATAGTCTTTTACTTTAAGTGATAGACTTGATTTATTTGACTTTGTTTTTGCTATTATTAAGGGCATCCCCGACATGTTAGACATCGGATTTAG
The DNA here is from genome assembly GCF_002878395.1 of Capsicum annuum. NCBI lineage: Eukaryota > Viridiplantae > Streptophyta > Magnoliopsida > Solanales > Solanaceae > Capsicum > Capsicum annuum. Next base: position 109,461,466 of record NC_061120.1, on the reverse strand, counting down.
AGAAGCTTTTATGGATGACTGTCGACTTGGGTTTATTGGCTTGATTGTTGCCATTAATAAAATGCTACATATTGTCTATCTATTGACAATTAGCTTTATTTTCCGATACACTTGGTAGGAATTTATTCGACACTTATGAGTTGAATAGAGAGTTAGGTTGGGTTGACGGGGTGATCTCCAGCACAAGTAGGGCTTAAGATGCCCACACAACATGGCCCGGTTACAGTCCGTGTCAACTGATTGTGGGTATGAGTTACAAATATGCACATGCACCTAAGGCTATGATTATGATATTATGATTATTCTGGATATATTATTAGGCAAAGCCTCGTGTTATGATTATGATTGGATATAAAGTGTTTATCATAATAAAGGGACATAATTAAAGTTTATGGATTCAAATAAGTGTTCTATATACACATCTCTCGGGTATGGGATGGAAGAAGATGTGGTACATTGCTTATAAATTATTTTATTGGATCCCGGTGATGTCCTGCATACATTTGGTACATTTATAAATATTGTATTTATTACTTAAGTGACTCAAGATGAAATGCAATCTTATGATTGTTCTTCCTAATTAAGGGTTAAGCAATGTGGTTGTTGGTTGTCTAATAGGAGACTATCGCTCTTGGTGGCTAGGAATAAAATGTATTAGTTAATTAATCTTGCTTAGTTAAATATGGTACTTAGATATGGTTGATATGTGGAAAATGACGATTTTGGATTTAGCATAGTCAAAGATTAGTAATATTGATGCCTAAGTTTATAATATCTTTTAGTTCTTAAATGAGGAGTTGTGTTTTAAAAAAGGAAAGTTCATAAATGATGTTTGTAATAAGGGATGACCGGTTAATAACAATAGATAGTTACTAATGGTTGGTTAATGAATAGTTAAACGAGGATTAGTTGGTTAATGATGGATAGTTAATGAATTATATCAGTTAATAAAGATGGATAGATGATAAGTGGTTATCTGTTGTCTATTAATAGTTAAGGGATATATGATGATTAGTTGATAATATGGAATAGTTGATAAATTACAATTTTGTTCATTAGTATATTAGTATATGTTATTTTGCAATGGTAATTGTGATGATTTTAGTACTTAGAAAGGCTGGAGGATACTATTATGATACTTATACCTGGCAAGGCCAATGGATACTATTGTTATATTGATACCCAGTAAGGTTGGAGGATACTATTATGATATTGATACCCAGCAAGGCCAGAGGATACTATTATTATATAGCTACATGGTAAGGCCAAAGGATACTATTTTGCTAATACTGATTCTCAAAAAGGCCAGAGGACACTATTATGATGATATTGATGCCCGATGAGGGTAAATAATACTATTGTGATATTGATACCCAGTGAGGTGTAGGATACTATGATGATTTATTAATATCCAGGAAAGTTAAAGGTTGGTTATGATGATGATGGCAGAAATGGTTAGTTATGATATTAATTGTGTACCTTATATTTATTCCTACATGGGCATCGCATATCACCAGTATGCACCTATATCTATTAGACAGGATGATGGCATAAACTTAGGTGAAAAATAGGCCTTGGGATTTTATGTGTTGATTAAACCTTTGGAGTCTGGGGCGGTAGGGGTACGCATAGGCTCGGTTAGGTATATAGTTATTTGGAGTAGCCAGTTTTTCGTATTGTTATTGATATTGTTATTATCTTTGTTATGACAGTTATTAAGGCTAACTTATGATATATTGGGGGTTGATTTGGTATCGAGATTTGATATATGTTTTTCAGTCTTTTTTGTCTTATGATTTCATAGTTATGCATGATTATTTCATGTCTGGCCATATGGATTAGAAACTCTGAGTATAATAGTATTGATTAATGATAGTATTATAATAAGGTCTTAACATGAGAATAAAATGATCTAGATTATTCTGGGTATGACCTCCACTTTACATAAGGATATATATGATATATGTGTAGCTATATGAATCTATGATTCTACCATACATCATTTTTGTCATTGTTCATTTTGTATAGTCGTTTCTTTGCCTTGTACACCATTATATACATTTCCTTTTCTTTTTAGTTATATATTAACCTAGGATATACAGTATAGCATTGGCGTATATTGAATATAGCAAGAATTGGATAGTTCTCCTTGATATTTTCCTTAGATTTATTAAGCTAGACTCTTAGAAATATGAAAGATAGCTGTTCCTTATTATCTCATTGACTTTTCATATGATTTCTGGACACTTGGGTGTATTTTCCATTCGGTTTATATGTTATATATATTTGCTTTAACTATGGAGGTTGGTTGGTAGTTGCTTACTGAGTACCAATTGTTTAGTAATCATACTATACTTTTGCAGCCTATAGATCATAGTATGGATTATCTTTCTTGATTGTGCATCCTGCAGAGGAACCATGGTTCAGAGACTTAGAGTGAACTCCTAATATTTTGAGTATTACTTATCTCTCTCTTTTTTATTTGGCTAATCTCTATACTAAGATCAGAGGAAAGTTCTATTAGTGAAATTCCATTATTGTTTCACTTTGGTACTCTTACGGTATTAGAAGCTCTTGTATTGATACTGCCAGTCTTTTCTATTCTGTGATGTATTGATCTTTCTATCTTTTATTCTGTATTTTTCCTTATATTATTGAGTTGTCCATTACTAGCCATTCAAAACTACAAGTTTGCTTGCCTACAAGTGGGTTATGGTAGACGCCATTAAGACCTAGGAAATTAGGCCATGATAAATTAGTATTTGAGCCTAGGTATCATCAGGCTATTAGTATAATAGCTAAGTGATTGTAGAGGTATACGGATCGGTGCATAGATTTTTGTAACTTGTCTTCAGGAGACCATCCAAACATTTGAGGAAATTCACTTCTTGACTCTTTTTTGTGTGTCTATATTTTCTATGAACCTCAAACACCTTCACTAACTTTATTCTATCCTGAAGGATAATGCGACCTTGTCGACAAAAGTGGATAAGACTTCAACATGCATTTCCAGAATAAGAGAGTCAGAGACAGATACTGAAGATCTTTAGTGGCAACAAAAAATGATTTGGTCTACCTTAAGCTCCAACTGATCTAGTGACTACTTCCGCCTTTGAGGTTTGGCATTGGAAATATTAGTCATGTTTTAGATTTCTCTCAAACATGGAGGGTATTTAATTCATCAAATACTTCTTAGACCAGAGTTTGGTTTGGTTGTGTTCATCAGGATTCTTTACTAGTTTGGAGTACGAGATTGGATTTCTCTTGGGGTCTTGGCATTTTCCCATTCCATATTATTTTTAGCCAAATTTTTGGTGCATGGCTGCATTAGAGGGTTAGTATTGTAAATCTACTTTTCTTTTAAAGCACTTGATAGCAGCGAAATCTTCCTTCCCTTTTGGTGTTGATTATTACAGGACCATATAGATCACAAATATTGAGAATTATGTAAATGGTGGCCAGAGTCATGCCATCAATATAATGCTATTGGTATTTTATTTAGGAGTGAGGATCCCTCCGATAGAGTTCAACTTTACCTACATCCCATTAGCTCTATACGTATAGTATTTCATTCTATGAGAAGTTTTCAAATTAGGCATGATGATCATAGTAGGCAGAGTCCCCATTAGACTTGTAGAGTATGGTATGGTGCTTTGGTAAATAGTGACCGTTCTTTATTATGAGGGGCAATATCTCAAACTATTCATGGATATTGGTTTGATTGTGTTCAGATAAGACACAGGTTCTGACAATGCCCCAGGTATGAGATAGAAGCTTATCTAGAGTTAGGATGTATTCTCTGCTAGCCTAAAGTTCCTGAGACAGGGTGTGATATTAGACATATGGACATAATTTTATGGATTTCTCTCAGTGTTAGTTGGCCAGCCATTTGGGTTCAATTTATGTTCTCACCATACTAGTGCCTCATAAGTTTTCTTCTACTATGGAGAGACCTACTACTAGTATAAAGAGCGTCCCCAAAATAAGATTTTTAGTCATTCAGATCAGCCTCATAATTTTATGGCATATTCAGTTAAAGTTAAGGTTTGTGGAACCTCAGTTGTTAATACAACCGATCTGTCCGAGTTGGACCCATTCAGATTTATTTTCCCTATGCTTGTCAGGAATGTGACTGTAGACGTCACTATGATTGGAGTGCTTCTATTTCCTATATTTATCTCTTATTATGTGTATTGGGGTTTTCATACCCATTGATGATTAGATGCTTTATGAATTCATGTTAATTATTATGTGCCTTGTTATTAAATTCATTATTTTGTTACTATTCCATTTTTTATATTTTTTAGTAGTGGATGGAGTAGATCAGTATTGATATTGTTCCCCTATAGGTGCATTTTAGATTCAAGTCCCATTTATCTTGGCACAATATCCCTATTGTGGCCCTTGAGTGGTACATGATGTTTATGTTAATTTTTGTACCGCTTACTCAGTTTGATTGATATTGATATTACTATTGCTATTGCTACCACTGGATGAGGTTACTATTCTTACTTGATATAATAACTTGTTGTTGTTACTGGATATAATTAATTCTTGCTGGGTAGCTATATAGACTAGTGTTATCTAGTTAGACTTTTATTTTCTTGTGATATTATTCAGTGGTTTTAGTATATATAGCCCTATTTAATGATTAGTTTCACCTAGCACAGTGAGGTTGACTGTGTTTGCTCTTTGTTAGCTCTATTAGATTAATTTGGGAATGTATTTTGATATCGTAAGGCAGGTTAACCTTTTATGGCTATGTTATGATCCTAGAGTTGGTAAGTTAGTCATATTACCTACTGTTGAGTTTGAGATTCTTAGAATTGCCTCCTATGTTGCAAAGGCTTTTGTTTGGTTATCCCTTAAGATTTGACCTATTTGTGAAATATATAAATTTGAGGACCATTTTTTATGGCTATTTTTTCGTCTGATAGCGATTTTGATATTGATGTTGAGATGTCATGGATTCATCTCTTAGATTTTTTAGGTTTGTTTCATTGTGATCGTTTGCCATTGACATTAAGATGGAGATTACATGTACCCTTCGTACGTTATGGTTGTTCCTTCAGTGGAGTTAGAGAGAGTCAGAGGTAGGTGGCCTTTCCTGTGATCACTTCTTAAGTTGGTAAATTAGAAGTTACTTATCTCGAGTTGTTAATTATTTGTTAGTGGTTTAAGTATGACCTTTGTTTCAAGATTGGTATGTTTTTTCTTCTTTGATAATGAGATTGTAGGGTGGATTTGGGAAATTCCCATTTCAGAGTTTCTATGGTCTAATAAGGTTTAATGGAGTGTCTCTCTTTGATGATATGTGCCTATGGTTTTTCTTGTCGAGATGGAGTATTGGATTGGTTAGTTTCCGGCTTAAGTTGCATTTTTTTAGTTGCAAGAGCTTTTGCCACTACTGGTGTAGTTTTTAGCCTTGGAATGTTTTTTAGTATATTTTGATAGTTTATGTCCTCTAATGGATATAGAGTCCGTTATATGCATTTTCTATTAGTGATTCATCCTTTGGCTTGATTTCCATTTAGTGATTATATTTCATAGCCTCCAACTGATATATAGAGTTGGTTGCTTATGTGATGAGTCAGTGGTTATCTATGTGATGATTTTGTTCTTTAGATATATATCGACTTTGGCTTGGTATGAATCATATCGGGTATGAAAGATTCAAATACTAGAGTCGATATGAGATAGTTGACCTTGATTTAGCCTTATTGGCTCAGTTTTGTACTTGACTTCTTTGAATGGCGATTGAGAAGTATGATAGATTTAAAGCATTAATTCCTACCAGTTTTTAGTTTTGTTTAGATATTTGAGACCGAGCAATTCAACCTTGGTATTTATATTTCATCTTTGTGTTGTAGAGTTTGCACGCTACTTTTGTTTTGAACTTGTATTTTCTTAGGTTTTGTTTATAACATGGTTGACCCTACTTCGTGGATTACCTATTTGTTCTCCTCGTCATCTGATGGAATATGGTTGATTTTGCCTAGGATAAGACTTTATTAATTTATATGGATATACAGATAGTATCAGAGTGATATGGTTCAGGTGTGTGTGCATCAACTTTCTTTGTTCAATTTGAGGCTAGTGAGCTATTAGTAAAGTTTTCGCTATTTTGATGTGGAATAAGAGTGCTAGCTGAAAAAGGGATACCTGTGGCAAAATTTCTTTTAATTATTTTTCTCTATGCTGAGGTTATTTAGGAAGTAATGCTTGGAGCATGCAGGCCCAGTTCTTCATCCCTTTGAGCTTTTGAGATTCTTTCTATTCGTTGACTTTAGAGGTGGAAAGTCATTTTAGTAGTGGATATTATAATGACCCTTCAGGTCATTTTCAATATTTGTGCTTATTTCTATCATTTGAGCTTCTCCATAGTTTCCCCAAGTAATTTATGATTTGCTAGAATAGATAGTTAATTCAATGAGTAGTTCATTTGGTTTTTAGAACCAATACTCTATTTAACAGTCTTCATTGGTTCCAAATGGCCACCAATCAAAAACATTAGTGAAATGACCTAAAATTAAAAATCTGATTTTCCAACCCATCTTAACATCAAATATCGTGTGGTTACATATGTTATTTTTGAAAAGTGGATTTCGGATCAATCTTAAGGCCTTGGCCTAAACTTAGAATCAAATCCCAAGTTTCTGTTGTCTCTCAATATAGTAAGTACTGTGATTTTTTAGGACATGGTACGATCACTGTTAGCGTGCGTTCGTAATTGGCCATCTTGAGGTACTGTGAAGGGTCCTTTAAATACCCCTTTTGGCCGAGAATTAGGCATCTTATCCATCTTCTAGAGACGTAGAAACCCTAATATGGTATGATACTCACTAATTAGTCGTGCTAGTTTACTTGGGGGCTCGATTATCAAATTCTACCATGATTATGTTCAAATTTAAGGTATCAATTGTTTGAATTCCTACTTGAATTTCCAAGTTTAGACCCAAAACCCAAAACGTCTAAAGGCTTACTTTACCCCAGATATGGGTGATTTGCACAAATTTCTTGAGGAACATAACTCCCAAATTGTATTTGAAGAGTAGGTTGGTCACGAAAACTTATTTTTCATATGTGGGACCCATATGAGGCTTTTAGGGTCATTTATGGACTTGAAGCATAATAGTTCAATATTGGTATCATTGGACTTGTATTGATGAGTAGATCGTGGTTTCGTCTGTGTTATGGCATTTTGGAGATTGTGAAGTGAAAACAAGCATATGGAGCATGATGTCAGGTTTTTTGGTTCGGCTTCAAGGTAGGCCTCTATATGCTTCTCTTCATAGATGACGTGTGATATGCATTGCGTGTCAATTTTGTTGATACTTTAGGGATTAAATGAGCATTTTGGACCTATAAGAACTATAAATGTTTAGAATTCTATGACCTTCCCACTCTAGTTTAGATTAGTTGTAGCACGATTATGAGGTAATCCTATGTTTAGAAAGTGGTTTTGGAATTTGAAAAATGATTTGTAGATTTTAACTTATTGAACTAGTGTGGTAGTCTTGAAACCGTAACTCTGGTCCCTGATTATTTTTGAATCTCCTATCTTAATCTTAAATGTGGCTTACTTGGCATCTATATGTTGAACTAGATATGTTAGCCTAGTTTGGGGCATGGTGTGCCGTATTATGAAATTGAGGTTTAGAAGTGGGATCGCCCAGCCTACTTATCACTAGATATATGTTAGCCTTGTGGACTTAGTTGCAGATGTTAGACATAGATAGGGCTAGTTAACGTTAGTATAAGCATACTTTGTGACTGGGTAGCTTATATTGATGTTCTCTGGATTTATGGATTTTGAGCTTTGGCTATGATACTCTTTGTGGAAGTGATGTTGGGAATTTAGAGAATACATTCCCCTTAGATAAGTTATATGGCCTATAGAGATGCTATTTCCTCTAAGACTTGATGATGGTCCTATAGAGATGTGATTTGCTCTTAGACTTAATGATTGTCCTATAGATATATCATTTCCTCTAAGACATAAGCATTGTCCTATAGAGATGCTATTTTCTTTTTGGTTATAATTTCTTAGCCTATACCAATGATATTCCTCTTAGATATGGCAATTGCTATAGGGAGGTGAGAATTCTCATAGTCATGATGTATGACCTATGATGTGAGATATCCTATATGAGAGATGATTACATTATTATATACACGCTTATTGACTTATGCCTCCAAGATGTGAGATGCCTCATATATGAGAAATACTTACGTCCTTATTGATATTATGCCTCATTTATGTGAGATTACTCCTATGTCTGAGAGGACTATAGATTTGCTACGGCGTTTAATTAAGATTATTGATATGAATTTCGATACTTATAAGGGCCTAAGGCCATTATTATGTGTTGTGATTATTCCGGATATATTATCTGGCTAAGGGCCGTGTTATGATTATAATTGGTTGTTCAAAAAATGTTTATCATTGTAAAAGGACATAATTATAGTTTATGGATTCATAAATATGTTTATACTCACATCTCTCTAGTATGGGATGAAGTAAGATACAATATGTTTCTTACGACTTATTTGATTGGATACTGGTGATTGGATGCATAGATTTGGTACATTCATTATTATTGTATTGGTAATTTATATGATTCTAGATGAAATGGATTTTATGATTGTTCTTCCTATTAGGGGTTAAGTTGTATGGTAGTTGGTTATCGATTAGGAGACTATAGCACATGGTGGCTAGGAGTCAAATGTATTAGTTAATGATCTTGCTTAGTTGAAATATGGTAGTTAGAGATGGTTGATATATGGCTAATGATGATGTCGGTTTCGCATAAGAAAAGATTAATGATATTGATGCATAAGTATATAATATTTATTAGTTGTTAAATGTGGAGTTGTGAATTAACAAGGCTAGATAATAAGTGATGTTGGTAATAAGGTACAACTAGTTAATAACAATGAATAGTTGTTAAATGGTTGATTAATGAATTTTTAAATTAGGATAAGTTGGTTAAGGATGGTTAGTTATTTAATGATATCAGATAATAAAGTTGGTTAGATGATAAATGGTTATATGTTGTCTGAAAATGGTTAATGGATATATGAAGATTAGTTGATAATATGGATTAGTTGATAAATAGCAATTATGTTCTAGGGATGGACCTTGGCTTGATGTTAGATGTTGGATAGTTATTAAATAATGGTTATTTTCAATCTCTTGAGTGAGGTTAATCATTCATCTAATAACTAGAGGATAGGCAATTACTAGTGAGCTAGTGGTTTCATTATAATAAGTGTTGTTTAGCTAATAATAAGTAGTTGGGAAGTATTGTCTAGATAGATACTTTATGGTTATTTGATTATGTTCATTAGTATATTAGTATATGTTATTTCATAATGGTAATTGTGATTATATTGATACCCTACAAGGCCGATGTATACAATTATGATACTGATACTTGATAAGCCTAGAGAATACTATGTGATACTATTACCCAACAAGGCCGGTGGATACTACTATGATACTGATACCCGATAAGGCTGGAGGATACTATTATGATACTGATACTCGGCAAGGCCAGAGGATATAATTGTAATGATACTGATACTCTGCAAGGCCGAAGGATACTGTTGTGATAATGGTGAACCTCGACATGACCGAATAATACAACTTTGATGATACTAATAGTCGGCGAGGCCAAAGGATACTATCATGATAATGATACCCGGTGAGGCCAAAGGATAATCTAATAATATATTGATACCCAGCAAAGCAAGAGGCTGGTTACAATGATAATAGTCATATGATGAAAGTTGTAGTGAGTTATGATATTGATTGTGTACCTTGCATTTATTCCTACATGCGCATTTTCCATCACCAGTATGCACCTATGTCTATCAGATGGTATGGCATGCTAACATAATTTAGGTTAAGAATATGCCTTGTGTTGTTGTGTGCTGATTGAACCTTTCGAGTTTGGGGATATGTGGATATACATAGGCTCGGTTAGGTATATGGTTGTCCAGTGTCGCTAGTTACTTGCACTGTTATTGATATTGTTATTATCATTGTTATGATCATTATTATGGAACTATTGATTGGGTATTGATATTTGAGGTATGTTTTCAGCCTCTTTTGTCTTATGATTGCATTATTATGCATGATTATTTCATGTCTAGCCATGTGAATTAGAAACCTTTAGTATAATAGTACTAAATCCTAATAGTATTAAAATGAGGTCTAAATATGAGAATTTGATGATATATGTTATGCTGGATATGACCTCAGGTTTACATGTGTATATATATGTATATATGTCTAGCTATATAAATCTATAATACAACCGTATTTCCTTTTTGTCATTGTTCATATTGTATAGTTGTTTTTCTTCCTTGTATAACACTATATACCATTCCTTCGCTTTGTATTCTCACATTGACCTAGAATGTACGGTATAACATTAAATTATATTGAATGTAGGTAGAATAGGATAGTTATCCCTGATATTTTCTTTAGTCTTATTATGCTAGACTCTTGGACATGAGAAAGATAATTGTTCCTTATAATTTCATTGACTTTTCAGATGATTTCTTGACTCTTGGGCGTAGTTTCCATTTTGGTTATATGTTGTATATATCTATTTTATCTTTGGAACTCAGTTGATAGTTGCCTTGTGATTTCCATTCATTTTATACTTATACTATACTTCTGCAGCCTGAAGATCATATTACGTGTTATCACTGTAGATTGTTAATCGTGCAGAGCAACCATGGTTTAGGGAGTTAGAGTGAGATCGTAACGTTTAGAGTACTACTTATCTCTCTTTTTGTATTAGGCTAATCTCTATATTTGAGTTACTCTTAAATCGACTATGAGAGGTAGAGGTTCTGCTTGAGGTTTGAGAGGTAGAGATAATTTTTCTTGTGGTGGGGGTTGCACGGCTACCTAATTAGGTGTTGGACATGGTCAGTTCTATGTTATACGTGCTAGGCTGAAGAAAAGTGCCTTTGATATTGTCATAACAAGTATTATCCCTATTTATTTCAGATTTGCATCTTTGTTATTTGATCTGAGATTGACTTTTTCCTATGTGTCAGCGTATTTTACTTCGGGTTTTAATTCTACTTGTGAGCTTCTTGATTTTCCTATTCATTTATCGACCTTCAAAAAAGACTCTTTAGTGGCATATAGGGTGTACAGATCTTGTGTTGTGACTTCATGGCATGATATCTGGTAAGATCTAATTGTATTAGATATAGTAGATTGGAATGTCATCTTTGGTATTGATTGTTTAGCTCTTTATCTTGCTTTCCTAAATTATCATGCTAAGATAATGACCTTAGCTTCTCAGGAGTGCAAAGGATATCTTGGAAGAGAGTGCTTCATTCGGGTCCTAAGAGAGGTATATCTTTCCTTCAAGCTCATCCCTTGTTAGGAAAAGGGTGTCTATCAAATTTTTAATATATTCGTGATACTAGTGTTGCTTCACCCTTTTCGTTAGATTTTTTTCATATTGTCCATGAGTTAATGGATATTTTCCCTATGAATTATCAAGGTATAACTCCGGATCGGGATACCAACTTTGCTATTGATGTTTAGCCGGGCACCAAGCCTATTTTTGTTTCTCCTTTTAGGATAGCCCTAGCTGAATTAAAGAACTCGAAAGATCAATTGCAGGACTTGTTGGATAATGATTTATCAAACCTAGTGTATCACCTTTTTGTGTGCTTGTCTTTATTATGAATAAAAGGGATGGGTCGATACGAATGTTAATTGACTATCGACAGTTGAACAAGGTTATGGTAAAGAATAAGTATCCTCTTCCTCGTATTAATGCTTTGTTTCACCAGCTTTAGGGTGCTTCGGTGTTTTTAAAGATTGATTTGAGGTTTGGGTATCTCCAACAATTAGAGCTTTGAATATTCCAAAGACAGCTTTTCGAACTCGGTATGATCATTATTAGTTTTTGGTCATTTCCTTTGGGTTGACAAACACCACAGTCACACTCATGGAGTTGATGAACTAGGCATCTCGGTAATATCTTGACTATTTTTTTACTGTATTTATTGATGATATCTTGGTAAGGTGACTCAAGAACCTAATCATGTAATGTAATATGGGGGACTTAAACCCATAAACCCTTTATACCCCCGCACCGACAATCTCAATTTCCAGTATTGGTTCTTTGGACCTCAACTTTTATTGCCTAGCTACCCAACCCTCTCTTATGCTTAATTAAAACATTTATCATATATTCCAATTAATTGAACCAATTCATTCATTGAGGCAACTTGTTAGTATCATCATACCAGCAACACTTTCAAGTTCATTATCATGCCAAAACCATTAACCATCTCACGGGGGATTTTATGGCCCCTTAGATTTAATTATTTAATCACATGGGGAAAATAGTTTTTCCAAACTTCAATAAATTAAATTTTTGGTACATTGGAAATAGGTTAATATAGTGTTTAAATGTCATTCGTAGGTTAAAGGGACTCATTACCCCTCATTCCAAGAAAACAAATTAAAAAATTGCCCGACTTTAAAGAATTAGCATGTCCTGGTGGATAAGCTCTGTGCTACACTAAAATAGTTGACCCTCACTGGTTCCTCACGAAAATTATCATAACATTTTGCTCGGGTATCGGATTAAGTCAAAATTTGATGAGTTGTAAACAGGAAAAAATTATATTTAAATTGGTGGGGGCTTAATATCGAATGTTCATTATATTCCAGAAGTTATACATGATTAAGTTTAACCGTGGTAGAATCGAATATCAAATATTGTCGGTAATGAAAGTTCTTAACTCCACTTCACTCTCACTTCATTCAAAGTGTTTACTATGAATATTTTCACCTAGATAAACTTTTTACACTAGGAAAATTATCATGACACTTGTATTTTTATATGAATCATTGGATTAGAGTTTATACACATAGGAATAACAATTTAAATTCTAGTCTAAAAATACATAGTGTTACAGGCTAGGCCTACTTCTCATATAGAGATTTAAATTTTTGTTGGTGTAAAGAGTTACTATCTAAACTTTTTTAGGGGTTTTTCATCTATTACAAATCCATCGGCCAAGTTGATTCAGATAATAAATTCCTTTCGGTGGTTTGATGCTTATGAGGTAAGCTTTCTAAAGCTCAAGGATACATTAACTTTAACTCATGCATTAACCCTACACAAGAAGGGCATGATTTTTTACCATCATTTGTGAGACTTTAGGTGGTTTTTTAGGTGATGTGTTGATGCATCAGGATAAGGTGATTGTCTATGCTTCCCGTCAGTTAAACCCCCATAAGAGAAATTACCTGACCCGTGATTTATAGTTGTGCATGGTGTTTTTGCTTTGAAGTTGTTGAGGCACTACTTTTATGGAATTAGTTTTTATAATTTCTTTGATCATTGTAGCCCTTAGTTTCTCTTTGCCCAACGATATCTTAAATTGAGGTAGTATTATTTGTTCGAGTTTTTATGGATTATAAATTTACTATTCTTTGTCATCCCGACAAGGCTAAAGTGGTTGTGAATGCCTTGAGCTAAAATTAGATTCTCATAGTTAGCTTGGTGCATCTTTTGACTAAGGAAAGTCCTTTGGCCTTTCAGATTTAGTCTTCGTCTCACCTAATAGTTATGCTTGATATTTTTACACCTATGTTGCATTTTGGCATTTAAGCAGTCTAGGACATCCTTGATGGAGCAGATTCAGACACATAATTTTTATGATGTTGGGTTTAGAGTGATATGGGATAAGGTGTTAAGTGGTGAGGCTAAGAAAGCTTCTCTTGATTTATATGGTATTTTAAGGATTGGAGGTTAAGTTCTTGTGCTGAGAGTGGGTGAATAGATTAAATTGATTTTGAGGAATGCCCATTGTTCTAGATAATCCATTCATCTAGGGGTGAATGAAATGTACCATCATTTAAGAGAGCATTACTGGTGGGATTGTATGTGGAAGGACGTAGTTGATTTTGTAGATCGTTGCCTATATTTCAAGCAAGTGAATTCTAAGCATTTGAGATAGAGTGGTTTGCTTCAGAGCTTACCCATTCCTGAATGATATTGGGAATTAATTACTATGGACTTTGTGACTTGGTTTCCCATACATCTCATGGTTTTGGTAGTGTTTGGATCATCATGGATCGACTAACTAAATTTTCTTATTTCATTCCTATGTAAGTTTTCTTAAATGCTAAGAGGTTTGAAAAAATCTATATTCATGATATAGCTTAACCTCATGGGGTTCTAGTGTGTATCAATACGGATAGAGGTTCTTAATTCATATCTCACTTTTGGAAAACTTTTTAGGAGGAATTGGGTACCTAGGATGATCAAAGCACAACATTTCACCCTCAGATAAACAGACAATTGTAGTAGACTATTTATATTTTATAGGATAGGTTTTTCACTTTTGTTATGGACTTCTCAGGTTAGTAGAAACATATCAGGTATGATATAGGGGAGAATCTGGCTTTAGTAGAGTTTGTGTAAAATAATAGGTACCATCCTAGTATTAAGATGGCTCCTTTTAAGGCATTATCACTCCTAAGATGGTTGGTTTGAGGTTTCTGAAATTAATCCTCAAGGTAAAAACTTGATTTACGAGTCCTTTGATAGACTTTGGGCCGTTCATGATAAACTTTGAGAAACTTAGAGATGGCAGAAGTGTTATGCAAATCGTAGAATTTGTTCCTTGAGCTTTAGTGTTGTTGATCTAGTTTTACTCCATTAGTCGCCCCATAAAGGGTGTGATGAGGTTTTAGAAGAGGGAAAATCTTAGCACTAGGTATATTTGACAACTAAAATTCTTCAAACTATTGGGGATGTGGTCTATAAGTTAGAGTTTGCTCTAGTTTTAAAAATTGTTCATCCCATTATTAATGGTTTCATGCCATTTGTTGAGATTCAATTTAGTTAGATGAGAGGTTTTCTTTTTTTGAGGAACTCATCTTTATACTACAAACTAATGCTATATATTTGTATTCTAGAGATATGATCTATGCTTACGAGATACACTTTGGTGGTTAGTGGGAGAAACATCTGGCTTTGGTGAAGCTTGGGTATATGAATAGTGACCCTTCAATTATAGAGATGGCTCATTTTGAGGCTTTATATGTTATGCATTTAAGAAACCTCAAGGTACGGACATGCTTCGTGAGTCCTTGGATAGGATTTCGGTTATTCATGATACACTTTGAGCGGCACACTCTATGCAAAAGTTTTATGTGAATCATATACTTTGTGCCTTGAGATTCAATTTTGGTGATCGATTCTTCCTTCGCGCATTACCTATGAAGGGTGTAATGATGTTTAGAAGGAGGTTCAATATTAGCCCCAGATATATTAGTTCATTTGAGATTCTTGGGACTATTAGTGATGTGCCTTATGAGTTAGCACTACCCCAAGATTTTTTCAGTGGTTCAACTAGTTTTTTATGTCTTAGTGCTTTAGCATTACATTCCAAATGAGTGTCATGCTATTCAATAGGACTTAATCTAGTTAGATGAATGATTGTCTTTAGTTAAGGAGTCGATCTCTGTTTTAGCTAGGGATGCTAGATGGTTGTGTTCTAGAGATATACTAGTGCTTAAGAGCCAGTGGAGACATCGACCTATAGATTAGGCTACTTGGTAGGCTGAGTTTGATATGCTTGGTAGTTATCACCAACTCTTTATCGATTCAGGTATTTCTTTTTGCTTTAGTTCTAGGATGAACTAGATCCTTTGTGGTGGATAATGCAATGACTTGACTTATGGTGATTTACGTGAAATATTTTTTCTCATTTGATAAATTTACCCCTCCATGTAGTTGCGATTATGTATTTCTAGGGTGTGTGGATAATTAGCACAGTTTTCAATGCATTTTTATGTGATTTGTGCGAGTTTATAGTTTTTGGTGGCTTGAAAAGTCTTATAGTTAACTTCAGTCAACATTTATTAATTTGTGCATTGGATGGAAAAATTCACTCTGCCAGCAGATTTAGAAAGTTAATTTTAGGTTGAAATATAATCTAAATAGTTTATAATATGTGTATCATATTTCAACCTTTGATTTAGAAGGTTATGAAATTATGTTTCAGGGGTTGACTCTATGAAAATGATGTTATTTTTAAAATTTAATATCGCCATTCAGTACAAAATATCTAATTTGATAGGGTAGCATAGTTCATTTGCATTCTCAGATTTTAGATAAATCTCGAGGGGTCACCATAGACTTGAAATTCTCCAACTCCCAAGCTAGTGCACAAAATCTTGTGTGACCGCTAAAGAGACTATTTGGGCACTAGCAGTGGGCGTTTTAGCGGCCCTTTCATTCTAAAGAAGCCCTAGGGACCTAAAAGTTATCACTAAAGTAGTATCCTAGGAACTTTAGCACTTTCCGCCAAAAAGGCCTAAGATCAACATTAGTGGACTGTCACCCTCGCATGGATACTGCTTCAGCAGTACCTGGTGATTTATCACTAACCTCTAAATTGGCCCATGGTCTACTTTTGCAGCACTTGGAATAATTAAATACTCCCTTTTCACGATTCTTCACTATTTTTGAGACTTGTCGGTTGGGTTTCATGTTTTTTAGCATTTTCTTCCATTTCTATGCTTTGGTAAGCTCTAAATCACTATTTCAATTATTTTTGTTCAATTTTTATCATTTAAAATTTGTCAAAACTTGGATGTAATGGTGAAATTTAGGGATTTTGGCCTGGATAGCCTAAAAATAATATTTATTTTGTATAAAGGTCAATTTTAACTCTTTTTAACATTGGCTTTCTCCTATGAGATCCTTTGATCTTGGAAGATCCATTTTTTAACAAAAATTCCTATTCTACCCCTCTTTAAAAAAAACCATTTTAGGGGTCCATTTTGACCCCAATTCGAAAGTGTGTAATATGGGTATCATTTGCTATTTTTGATGGGTAGATCTTATATTTGAATTTTCGGTTCATACATGAGGTGATTCTTGTTGATAGAGGCTCATTTATTTCGACTATAGTATTCAAGGTTGGTTATGCCTTAACTTTTCTTTAGACTAGGATAGGTAGTTAACATTGATACAAAGTCATTTTAATGGTGTGCAAACTAATCATAAAAATTACTACATCTAACAAAACTCTAAGTTAACAATGGCTATTCTGGTGGCTAACAAAGGGTGACCAAGAATGATCGGAACCTATTGGTCCATTTCACAATCTAAAACCATGAATTCTGCCAGAAGTATAAATTTGTCCACTTTGACTAGAACATCAGACAAATCCCAATCGGCGTCTTGATAGACCGATATGCCATTAAAAGTCTCATAGATATTGTATTGGGGTATCAAATCCAAGTTTTTTATAAATGACAAAAGGTATGAGGTTTATACTCGTACCGAGGTCGCATAATACTTTCGCAAACATATATGTTCTGATGGGTCAAGGGAAGGTAATAGCTTTTGGGTCTTCCTTCTTATTCGTAATTTTTCAACTCATGATAGCATTGCAAGCATGGGTGACTTCGATCATGTCACCTTTGATGATATTGTTTTTTGACATCAATGTCTTCATGAGCTTTGCATATCACAAGATCTCTTGGATCGCATGGGATATTGATAGAGAAACTGCTAAGCTTAGTCATGAATTTAATGAGCTTGTCTTTAACTTCTTTCTTCTTGAGCCTTTATAGAAATAGTGGGGGTATTTTCTTGGTGGGATAAACATCAACATGAGGTTTATTATCATCGACCACCTCTTCTTTTATCTCTACCAATTCTTTTTCATCATCTTCTCTTTGAGATGACTAGGTATTTTCTTTTGTCTCTTTCACAACCTTTACCTTCACATTCGTTAACTTGACCTTGGGATCCTTTTAACCCACATTTCTCCCTCAACTTTCTTCAAATGATCACTAAGATTCTTACCACCTCTAATAACTATGTCCAACATTAGAGCTCTATTTTTTGGGTTTACAATAGTGTCACTAAGAAGATCCCCTTTTGGTCTAGTATTCAATTGTGTAGATATTTGGATGATTTGCATTTCAAATTATTTCATGGAAGTGGAGTGGGACACTACCATTTGGTGGAGTTTTGAAAAATAGCCCTTCATTTAATAAACCATTTGTCCAGTTTCTCCAACTTTGATCAAAATCCTTGCTAAGTTATCTTCATTTTTAATTTATCAGGGTCCGGGGTGCTACCATCTTTTTTATTTTCCTGGTCATACGGTAGCACATAACATTCATAATTATGATCTGCATCCTTACAATCATATTCATATTCATGATCCGTCGAACTTTGCTTCCCTCTTTGCCTTTGATAGGCAGGGCAGGAACCTCGTGAGTATTTTGCCAAATACCGAATCTCCTCATCAAAATCGTTGGACACTTCTTCATCATAGGCCTTGGATACTACGTCATTTACAGCCTTTGTGGGTGCACCCGCCACATATTTCATCGAAATTACCTATTGAGTCACCATTTTTGCCATATTCTTCTCTCTTTCGTCATCTCTCTTTCTTTGTTCGTTGTGTACCATAAAGGTAGTAGGAGACCCTTTTGGCACTTCGATTTCCTAAAGTTTGAAATATTATCATGCAATTGGAGCATTTTGGATGGCGGGAAATATGGGTAAAGGAAGACTACGGTGAGTTCATCCCATAAAGTTATAGACCTGGCCAGAAGAGCATATGTAATATGTTTAGAATAAATGGGTATAATATAGTCATAATTTTTTATTGAAACACATAGAAATTTACATATTGAACTATAAAAGAGCTAATATTTGAATATCCCAATTCTAGTAAAGCAATTAGTTGTCTATGGAAAGTTTAATTTCATGGCTGAATAGTAATTATTATGATACACTTGCATAGGCCTATAAGGCACTACATGATAAAGTTAACAACTTGAGGGTATGTATAGGTTTGTCTTGATACACACACAAGTGATGTAATTCTGTCCACAGAATTAAGACCAGACCGTTATAGTGAGCCCAAACATTATAGTGTACCCGCCTTTATGGAATTATCTTAATATGGAGTTAGTTTTAATGTCATGGAATGTTTCCTTTAACTTGAGCCAATATATGGGACATATGTCTTGTGGGCAAACCCTTATAGTGAGCCCTTAATGAAGGGCATACCCTAAAATAGACTGTGATTCGATAACAAAAGAATACATGCACATGAGGCAATATTTCCATACATTTACCATAGAACGCCTTTTGTAGGCCATATAAGATCAATTATATTTGACATAGGCATAGGTCATTACCTAAGAAAATTGTTAGGTGTGTTATAATTAAGAATAACCTTGACAACAAATGTATAAACAGATAAGGTTTCCTATATAAGTCATACTATAGTTTCTGATAATATTGATCCATAATTTCTCATCCTTAATACTTGAGTTATGACATTCTAGTTAGACTAGTATATTAGACGTTTTATATTGTATATCAGTTATTCACATGCCCATAAGTCCTTCATTTGATATTTGTTCCATATAAGCATCAATACATGTTATATGTTGTACTATAAACTTTACATGACAGTACATGTTTTATATGTACTGACGCACCTTTATTTGGGGTACTGCATTTCTGTAAATACAGGATTAGATAAGTCAATAAGAAAACTTTCATACTACGCACTCCTCCCGTGTTTTTTAAAGCTATTGGTGAGGTCCTCTCTCATTTGGAACTAATAGATATTCAATATTCTTTAGTCAAGTTTGTAGTTATAGTTTAGAAATTATAGGGTCCCTGTTCCAATCATACTCTATTGTATGGACACAAATTTTATTGAAGATTTCATACACAGTATTAAATTTTCTTTTGTGGTTATAGTTTCACTTCTCCATATCACGTGGGTTCATTAGGCTAAAATTGATATTTTTTTAATTCCCTGACAATTTGTTAGGAATAGTAACCTTTCTACGTACAATATTTGTTAATGGTATAGAATATGTTCATACACTTCTTGTTTTCTCTGTCTAGTCTTAGGGGCGTGACAATTATGGGTTGGGTTAGCTAAGAATCATGTTGAGTATCAATTTCATTAACTATTTGATTTCCTAGATGTTTATTTACTAGGTAGATTATATAATCATGGTTGTCCAAGCTTCGAATCGGCTGACCAAATTGACCTAACAACTATGTCATTGAGTGGGGATATGATAACCTAGCCTAAATGGATTTATAAATCTTCCTATTTGTAACAAAGTAAGGCAATCTTGGTATATTCCTATCCTAGCCACAAATCAATTCTTTATTTTACTGAAGAAGAAATCATACTCCCTATATTTTTCTCTCTATCTCATTAATTCTTTTTACAAGTTCACAATATGAATATAAATTTCATATAATGGAATTTGTGCAGTAAAACAGTAAGCACGAGAATATAAGACCAACAATGATGATAATCAAATAATAAAATCAAGCAATTACTAAAAAATATGTCATTATCAACCATAATCCTAGAATAAGAAGTTTAATTTTACATAGTTGAAGAGCAATTACAACAAATCATCAAAATAAATAATGTAAAAACTAAATAATAAAGAAGAAGAAAAGATGTAATCAAAATTCTCTATCCTCCACGACAGTTTTTTGCTATATCTAGGACAAAAAATGGTAAAAATAATTTTATTGGATATCTATAGGTAAATAAAAAATTCTCAAAGAAAACAACTGAGTACAAAATGGAATGATTTAAATAAAATTTTGACCAAAACCTCTCTCATGTCAAGCCAACAACGCAACTACTCAATGTTTGTGTGCCTGCTTAATTTTTTCAGGCGCCTCTATTTGGCTTTCACTTGAGCAGCAAACCTCAATTCTTTAATTTTCTACCTTTAATTTTTCATGCATATATATATATATATATATATATATATATATATATATATTTAATATTTTATTTAATTTGATCCATTAAGATTTCTGTTTGATTTCCTTATATGATCTTTGGTTGTTAATTTATTTTTGGATCCTAATTTTTTCATCTTTATACCATTTTAATTCTACACATTAAAATACAATAGAAGAATAATCAACATAATTAATGTTCAAAGAAGTTAAGTAATAATACTAAATATGAGAAAAATAATGAATAAGTGTATATTTTGTCCTTACATCGATTATTCAAGATTTTTGTCTCAAGTTATGATTTGTACCATTTAAAGGACGACTTAAAAATTATTATAGATTATGGTGTGTGAATGTATACTCAACATTATGATAAGTTTTGATTGTTGAGGATGAGTAGTTAGCTCTGGTGTTAAGGAGGATATCTATGGATTGTGTAACTTATTTACAACCCTATTTTGAGATTATGATTTAGTTTAGCATTCATTAACATGATAATCAAGCCTGCTCTCCTCCTATTGATTTAGTTTTCTTTAGTTAATAGGGTTTGACTTCAATATTTCTTTGATGTATAGTTTTTTTGAATGTGGTGTTAGTCTCTACCTATTGCGACCTTGGTTTTTTGTTATAGTCTATAGTTCTGTTTCCTACTCAGTAGGAGTAGTGTATTCTAGGTGGGCTTAACATGGTTTCAATCAAAAATAGTAGGGAACTCTGAGTATATCATTTATATTTACGATATTGTGTTCCACACTCCTTATAATTATTTTTGAGAGTCATCTTGACCAGTTAGTAACATGGAAGAGATCGCAGACATTGCTCTTCATTATTTTAGTATTTACGTTGACCGTATGGGTTTTGTCTTATGCTAGTTCAAATAAAGTTTTTGTAAATCAACTTTTATTTCTTAGTATAGTAAGATAAAATTACTAAAGTTGTAATAGAATGAAGATGGAGATATTATAAGAAATTTAGAGTAGATATTATATTTTGAAAGGTAAGAGAATTTTAAATTTAGAGATTAAAGTTGGTTGTATAATTCAAGCGTAGTGTTGTCTTTTGGTTAGTTGAGTATCCTCTTAGTTGGATTTGTATCTGTGTGATGTCGATATGTTATGGCTATGATTAGAATGCTTCAATTCAGGTCAGATCAGTTGAAGGCCAGTTGGTTACTGTGGATAAGCTTGTTTCTATTTGAAAAAGTGTAGCATGGATGGGATGGAAAAAGGTATACCAATAGTAAAATCACTTTGAAGAATTGTTTATAATTTGATTGAACCATTGATTTAGTATTTAGCTAATTTTTTTAAGGTTTAAATGCATTCACCTCTTCTGGATCTTTTGAAACTGAGAAATTGGCCTTAGACCAAAAATCCAGGTAAATGGACTTAGACGTTAATTTCAACCTTGTTGTTAGCTTCAAAAAATAGATTTTAGGTTAGGGGGATCCTTGATCAGGTCTTAAGTCTTCTAGACTTATTTTCAGATTTTGGTTGGATATTGGTTAAAATGGCACATTAGGTTTAAGACAAACATTGTCCTGAGAAAACCTCATTTGGGAATTTTAATGGTTCTATTAAGTTTGGAATGCACTTCTTCCTAGCTGCTTGGCCTGTAGTAGGTCCATTTTTGATGGGCTAGTATATTGTTTTTGCACGCACCTATTTAAAAATGAATTTCAAGATCTTGATTAAGGTTATCTTATTTCTCTAAAAAATCTTGTATGAGGTAGTTGGTGTAGTCACCTTATTGACCTCCAAGGTGATATTTCCACAATGAGCCTTCGATCACCTGGGTGGTTGTTGATGATGTCCTTGGACATCGCCTTAGAAACATATTGTCATTTTAGGCAATGTCACCATGGCGAGGTCGTGTGTCGCCCTAGTGGTTGATGATCACTCATCCTGCCATCACCTTAGAGACCCTTTGGTTACCTAGTTAATGTAGCCTTAGTGACAATTTTTCTGGTATTTATAAACCTCTAATCAGAAATTTTTAGCAATTTTCTCTAGCCATTTCACTCCATATTTGTTCTTTGGATATCAAATATTAGTGAGGAATATCAAATTAAAGCCTAGGGTTGTTTTGTTCGATTTCCTCAATCATTTTTCCATAAATTTCCACCCTAATTCTTGGTTAAATTGTTGATCTCCTCTCTTTTTTCTTTATCTCTTGGGGATGATTTGTTCCTCAATTGAGACTCTACTTGATCTTAAACTTTGAGTGTGTCTTACTTGTTCTTCGAGGGACTTTATTATAGATTCAGTTATGGAGTTTCATTAGTGAGCCCCACCAGCCTATATTGAGTTGACATTTGTTAAAATTTTATTTTATATTTTCTGTTTTAGTTTACTCATATTAACATATAGATATGGTTTTGATAGCACGGCGTCATTCAAAGATCAAGTAGTTAAGAGAGGGAGTTTGTGGATGACTCTAGACAGCTGTTTGGCTATGAGGTAGGCTTTGATCTACACTTATTGATGCAAATATGTAATGTATGGATTCAATGCTAGGTAGAGTTTCTAGGATAGGTTTATACTTAATTGTATCATGGCTTTACCCATTTGGGGAATTTATAATAGAAATATAATTTGAGTAATAGCATATAATACCTATTATGGTTATAGGCTGTTATTCCATCTGGTTATTGACATGTTTAACCATATATAATGAAATGATCTCTTAGTATAAGACTTACTATAATAATTAGTGATTTGTCTGATGTTTCCTCAGTTAGGGCCTTCAAGTAGCTTTATTTCTTTTTTAATCACTGTTTCCCAAATTTATGGTGCTAATATCCTATTTGTTTACATATTGATGTGCCCAATGGGGTGGTTACAATATCAATTTGACAATAGGTTAGTACTTTATCCTTCGAAAAGATGTGGTTCTATATTATAGTAACTTAGATGCTTCAGTTTTTTTTAATATTGGTGAGGACATGGATACATCTCGACATATTTACGCTCATTTAGTGGTAATATTCCATCTAGAATCTTGGTTTTACTACTATTTTCAAAATAGAAATTTATTTTCACATTTTCAATTTTAAAACCAATTCTTTTACTATGGAAGTCTATTACAATTATAATTGGATTATCAAATTTGTAACTAAACATATGAGTTTGACATTTAGACGGAGGCTAATTCATGTCTACAATTGATCCACTCTTTAAACACTAGTTGACTACTTTGAATGAGGGAATTCTGACTCTTTATGCATTGCTTGATTGTTTTAGCGCCAAATTCAATCTAGAGCAATCAATTTATAGATTTATATGTTTTTAATCTTTATTCGATTATAAGAAATCATTATATTCTTATTTCTCTTAGATACTAGATAATGTAGATTTGTTATGATGGTTATTGGATCTCCTGATTTGAGATCACATAGGATATACAAATATCTCGAGTTTCTTATGGATTCTTCGATTAAGGGACCATGTACTAGAAGAGGTGATATTCATAGGTTATGCATTATGGTCCAAAAAGACGAAGGAGGTTTATATACTTTGTATGACTTGGCACTAAATCTGTTTTGTGGTCCTGGTTAATGTTGTATATATTTGTTCATGTGCAATACCTATCACCAGTGTAATTGATTGTTTCTTGTATTTATCAATATAATAAAGGAATGTTTAGGTGCATGTTATGTTTTTTGTTTAATGAGTGTTTTCTTGTGTCTTATCAGCTTATGGAGGGTCGGGTAGTTGTCAAGGCTAGTCAGTTACATTACTGTTGGATTATTATTTTATATTACAAGGAAAGTTAGTTATGTATTAGTACGTCAAGTTTTTTGTACATCTCTAAACTATTTTATCATTCTTAAGGTTAGCTTTATCATTGTTAAATTACTTTTTGATTATTCACATATCGGCTAGAGACCCCAATTATCCTTATGTTAGCTTTCTTATAATTATTTATGATCTTAGTGAGGTTAGAATAGCTCCCTCAGGGTGGTACATTCTTGTTGGGTTATCTACATAACGTTAGTGAATATATACATTCTTGTCTGGATACTCTATATATTTCCTTTATTCATATTATTATTGTATATAGTATATCTCTTTCTTCACTCTTCTGCTATATATTGACTAGCTACTTATGACATTGCGCATCCATCCAACATTACCTATTGGGAATGGTAGTTTACCCCTTTTTTAATTAGTATTATCATGTTTTGTTGCTTTATAAGTTGCCTATAGTTTAAATTCATACTTTACATGTTATTTATACTTGCATTATCGTCTGCATGATGTAATTTCTTGTATGAGTTCTCAACATTGAAATGTGCAATGTGTAGAGAATCTATGGATATAATATTCGAGGTGAGCTCCTACTGTTGGAGTTGTTCCTACTCTCTCTGACACCTAGACAAATCACTATCTTTGTACTCCAGATACGTCTCATACACATTTACTTTGCACTCCACTTTGTACTCTTGTTGTATTAGATTCTTTTCTTATGACTTCACCAGGTTTTGGGAACATATTTACTTAATTCTTGTCTTCATTCTCTTTTATTTAGTTTTTATTTGATTTTTTATTTGTCAGTTTATAGTTTCTTGGACTATGGTTTGGTTTTTCCATAGGTTATTTGTGGTAGGTGTCATCATGATATAGGAAATCGGGTTGTGACAATTTTAACTAAAAAGAGCTACAAAACTCCTACCCTTAGTAATAGAGATAGGGAAGAAACAACTCTTGATATCCTTAGTCTTATACGATCCACCATTCCTTAGTCTTATACGATCCACCATCACCCTTTTACTGAAACCACATGCCCTTAAAAGACCACCTAGGATGTCAAAATTTCAAATTTCAAAAACTTATCACAAAGTTATTTCTCCTTCAAAATCCCCAAAACAATATGAAGATGACTTGCATGCTCCTTACTCTTAGAGTAAATAAGAATATCAAACAAAAAACAATCATAATTGTCTAAGACTGACTAAAAATACCATTTATCAAACTCATGAGAGTTGTATGCTTTGGTAAACTCTAAGGACATTACCAAGAATTCATAATGCGTGTATTGATTCCTACAAGTTATCTTTGGAGAATATCCTCAAGCTGAAATTTTAACTGGTGATAACCCAACCTTAAGTCGTTCTTATAGGAGATGAAGGCACCCTACAAATGATCAAAATGATCATCTATCTATCGCAAGGGATACTTATTCCTATATGTAACATTTGATGTGTCATGGAATTACGATGCTTAAGACACTTTAAAAAAAATTAATCCTTCTAAATCCAAAGGTATTTTTATATAGAGTTGATGTGTTTTCTGAGTTTTTCCAGAAAACATACCTCAGAACTAAGTAGAATGGAACAACGTAGAAAAAGACACCAAATAGCATAAGACTTCTTGGACAACGAGTCGTTGGGTGATACAGCGACTAGTTGTTTAGGTCATTGTCAGACTAGTTAATATCCATACTGAAAAGAGTGAAGTATACATTGATTATGACCCATAGGGATAGACTACGAGTCATAATGTGAGGTGTTCTAAGCAAAGAGGAACAAAAGTCTTTAAAGGTGCATTTCCATAGCAGTAGAAATAGAAGCTAGTGACGAATCATAAGATCGGTCTATGACTCATAGTGACCTTTATTCTAAGCATATGGAGGAAAAGTTTTGAAGCCTGAAAGTTTAGCTGTGGCCCTACAAGTTAATCAATGACTCATATAGTCACCTACCAAGTTATCACGACCCATAGGTAGGCTAGACACTATGGTTAACGACAAGTCGTTGTTAGTCTAAATGACTTAACAATGACTCATTGCCTGAGGCATCATCATTGCCGAACATTGTTATCCTATTTTTCTAGGAAAAGTGTGATGTAATTATAAATACCTCATTGATATTTTATTATTAGTTTACACACTTTATATACTTTTAAAATTGTTTGATTTCTAAGATACATTCTTGATCTTGGAATCATTGTTCATGGTTCTTAGGGTTTGAAATTGATTTGATATTTTGGTTTTCATTCTTATTATTTATAAATTCATTCATATTCTTTCATCCATGAATGATATATGTGTTCTTAAAACCATGAGCTTGAATAGACTATATGAAAACATTATAGGATGAAAAAGGAGAGGATCTTGATCAAGAAGCCCAACATGAAGGTGTCCATGATGATCCTAACAAATTGATTCATCTACCTCTGGATGGTAAACAAGAAACTACCATGCAAACCACTACTCGATTAATAGACAAAGAAAATACAAGGTTGGCAGCTTCCCATCATGCAACTAACGAGGCGAAAAGAATTAGAAAAGAAGAATATCGTCGAGCGAAACTCAACAACGAAAGACTTAGAAGGGATAGAGTTCATCCACTCACTTTTAAGTACTTACTAGTTTATGATGATCCATAAGATTATTTTTGGTATTTTTAACCAATTGAGATAGGTGATATCACTCCTTCAAAGGTAGCTCAAGAAAGAAATTTAACATTACAAGTGCAATAATTCATTTGCCTAATTTGAAGGGAGTGTTTGTCAAACTGACTAATGATGATGCAAACTTGCAAATTATGAACTTCGTTGGGATATGCACTTCATATAATCTTCCAGGAGTGAGTCAGGAACTCTATGAATTAGTTTGTTCCCATTCTCTATTACATGTGAAGGAACATTATGGTTAGGAAAGTTGTATTGTTGGTCTATTCCCACTTGAAATAAATTGAGCACACTTTACTGGACTGATTTTTTTCTCTCTATTTAATGCTACAATTGATGGATAAGATTTATAATTTTAGATAGTTTCATTAAGAAGCATTGTACGAGACATGGTTAAGATTTAAGAAGAAGTTGATGAATGTTCCCAATCGCATACTTGTAGGGACAAACTTGATGGAGATTTTCTATAGAGGCTTAAATGCAAATACAAAAAATGTAGCCAATATTAAAACTACCAGGGGCTTTCATGAGTGTTTGTTAGGAATAATTTGTTATAATCTTATACCAAATTATTAAAACCATCTGAGGGTGGCATACTCAGAAGGTGGATAAATCTATTGGTATTTGGAAAATTAGTGATTCTCGTAAGAAAAGAGGCTTAAATAAGAGAGTAGCTCATGAGTTAGCATATTTGAGGACTTAGATTTGGTTTATTACCAAGAAATTTGCAGCTATTAGAACCAATAAGGTGAATGAAGTAGGAGCAAAAGGTAAATCTTCTACACAATATGAGAAGAGAAGTACTTAGATAAAGAGATGGCAGGGTTTCTATCCAAGGTTCAAGGTTCTAAACAAAACCCTTAGAGCTTTAAATAAGGGTTGGAACTACTATAGATATAGGTATATAAAAAGAAGAAGAGATTATGATGGTGATGGGAGGAGAAGGGATTATTATATGGAGAAAAGTAGTATTAATGTTCAACTAATGAATGGTGACACTAATTTTTTAATGTAAGGATTTCTTCATAAGTTATTTAATGGTTTATAGAGACAATATAGTTGACTTAAGGATCTTAAGAATGCCATATCAAGATAGAGCTAGAAAGTAGAATCACATGCTACCACAATTGAGCTTCTTTAGTAGAAATCAGGGCAGACGTTGACTTCATTGAATCAATGTCAATTAGGTATTCTTTTGAGTAATATCATTCAAAATAAGAAAAATGACAATCATTTTCTAGTTATCAACACTCAGAGTGGTTAGGCTACTATTGATCCACATATGTCTATCGTTAATAAGGTAAGGAATGATTCTAT
This sequence comes from Capsicum annuum, assembly GCF_002878395.1. Classification (NCBI taxonomy): domain Eukaryota; kingdom Viridiplantae; phylum Streptophyta; class Magnoliopsida; order Solanales; family Solanaceae; genus Capsicum; species Capsicum annuum. The sequence continues at coordinate 109,432,908 of NC_061120.1, read as the reverse complement.
AGATGTTGATGATGCACCTAAAGTTGAAACTAAAAAGTTGGTAACTAATACTGAGAAGTCATAGAAATCGACGTGTGTAGAGAAATGAGCTAAGAATAATAAAGGAAAGGGTAAGGAGGTGAAACTATTATAACCTATTCCACGACCCCCCACCTTTTATTCAGAGATTGAAGAAGAAAGTAATAGAAGGGAAATATTAAAAATACATGTCGATATAAAAGTATTTTCTGTGAATATTCCTATAATGGAAGTATTGGAATAGATTCTTGAAATTGCAAAGTTCATGAATGATTTAGGACTAAGAAGAAGAGGGTGAGTTTTGGGCCCGCTGATAATATGCACCACTACAATGTTATTGCTTCTCGATCTTTTGTTAAGAAGAAGGAGGATCGAACAACTTAAACTATTCTTTGTACTATTAGGTCTTTTCATTTTGCACGAGCATTATGTGATCTAGGAGGTACCATAAATATTATGAAACTAGTTACAAATAAGAAGTTGGGATTGGGAGCGGCTAAGTTGATGGATGATCTTAATATCAAGAAGTCAATTGGTGTGTTTACTGATGTGTTGGTGAAGGTGGATTCTTTCATATTTCCAACTAACTTTGTTAATATTTATTATAAGTTAGATTTTAACGTCCCTATCATATTGGGAAGGCTCTTTCTAGCCATGGGTAGCACATTGGTTGTCAAATAAACATGATAGATAGAAATTAGGCTCAATGATGAACATGTAACTTTTAATGCGTGACAGTCAATGCAGCAGCCAAAAGATATATGATTAGTTTCAATGATAGACACCATAGATGAAAATACATTAGTTACACCCATTAAGGAGAGACTTGGTTTTGAGGCATTAGTAGTAGCGACATGAATTTTTAAAGAAACTATATCGACGAGTATGATAAGATGGTGAGCAAACTTGTTAGTAGAGGTTTTTTTTCTTATAAGCCAAACAAGTTGGACATTGATTTGAATAATGGAGCAAACCCGCTAACTCGATCATCTATTGTGGAGCCACCAATTTAGAAATTGAAGGACCTTTCCTCTAATTTGAGTTATGCATTACTGGTGGCCAAAAATACCTTGTCAATTATCACTTTTATAGTTTTATTGGATATACATATGTAGGCCTTGTTTATGGTATTACAAAGGTTTAAACGGGCCATTTGTTGTACTATTACTGATATTGTAAGAATTCCACCAAAAAATTTACTCATAAGATTTATCTCAAATAGCATTGTATGCCTAGATTTGAGCATCAATGTCATCTGTATCCACCAATACAAGTGGTGGTAAAGAAGAAGATTATTAAGTGGTTAGATGTAGGTGTGGTTTATTCTATTAATAATTATAATGGCATAAGTTACGTTTAGTGTGTACTAAGGAAGGGCAGGATCACTATGGTTGCTAATAAGAAGAACGAGTTGGTTTTCATGTGACCAGTCATGGGATTGTGATTTTGCATGGAGTATCAAAAGTTGAATGCTCTTAGTCAGAAAGATACTATGTCATTCATTGACCAAATGTTATACCGTGTTGAAGGTAGAGAATTGTATTGTTTCCTCAATGTTTACTCCGGGTATAATCAGATCTCTTTTGCCTTGAGGACCAAGAGAAAAACACTTTTACCTATCTATATTGTACGTTTGGATTAAAGATGATGCCTTTTGATCTTTTCAATACTCCCACCACTTCTTAAAGTTGCTTGATGTCTACCTTTTTGGTATGGCGGAGGATACTATTAAGGTCTTTATAGATTATTTCTTGGTTATGGGTGATTCTTTTGATGATTCTTTACCTCACTTAGCTAGTGCACTGCAAATATATGAGGAGTCCAACCTAGTTTTGAATTTGGAGATGTGTCACTCCATGGTAAATATAGGGATCATTCTTGGGAAAAAAATTTCAACGTAGGGGATAGAGGTCAACAAGTCAAAGATTAAGGTGATTGAAAAATTCCGTCCACCAATTTCTATGAAAGATATTCGGAGTTTATTTGGTCACATAGGTTTTTATAGGCGGTTCATTATGGACCTCTCTAATATTTCAAATTCATTATAAAAGTTTTTAGGGAAGAAGGTGATGTTCGTTTTTAATGATACTTGTCTCAATGCTTTTGTTCATCTTAAGGAGAGGTTGATCTTGGCTCCTATAATTATGTCTACGAATTGCACCCTTATTATTGAGTTGATGTGTGATTCCAATTATTTAACATTATAACCTTTCCTAGGCCAATGCCATGAAAAGATACTTCATCCCATTTATTATTCTAGAAAAGCACGCAACCCTTAACTGAAAAATTACAAGGTTATCAAGCAGGTGTTACATACAATGGTGTTTGCTTTTGAGAAGTTTTGTTCCTATTTTATTTGTACCAAGGTCATTGCACATATTGACAATGAAGGTATTAAGTACCTTATGGCAATGAAGGCTACTAAGCCTAGATTTATTAGTTGGGTACAATTGCTACAAGAGTTTGATTTTAGGGTTAAGGACTAGAAAAGAAACAAAAATCAAGTTGCAAAGCATCTATCTCACCTAAAAGAAAAGGCAATGAATAAACTAAGGGATATTAATATTGATGATACATTGCTATGTGAGCAAATTTTGGTAGCATCACAAGACTTAACCCCTTGGATTGCTAACTTTTCCAATTATTTGGCAAGTTACTTCATCTGAAAAGACATGCCATTTCAGCAGTAAAAATAATTTATGCATGTACTACAAAAGTTATTTAGGATGAACCTTACTTATTTTTGGTGTGTGCAAATGAACTGATTTGAAAGTGTATTGCGAAAGTTTAGATGATCAATATTCTTGAGGTCTGTCATTAGTCGCTAGTTAGGGCTCGGAGTTATTTGCATAGACCATAACATTCTGAAATGTGATTAGTTTTGGCTGATAATTTATGAAGATGCATATGAATATGCTTGGTCATGTGATCAATGCTAAAGGCAGGGAAATATCTCACAAAATTATGATCTCCCCAAGATACATATTCTTGAATTTGAGTTGTTTGATGTGTGGGGTATTGACTTCGTGGGTCCATTCATGAGTTCATACGGCATGACATACACATTGTTTATAGTTGACTATGTGTCTAAGTGGGAAGAATCAATTGAACTTCCTAATAATGATGGTTGAAGTGTCACAATATTTTGTAGGAAAAGATAGACAAGTGGGTAGGTTGAGGCCTCTACTCATGAGATCAAGTTCATTTTTTCAAAGTCTATTAATGCCAATTGGCCTGACTAGTCGAGAAAATTAGAATATGCACTTTCGGCCTATAGTACAACTTAAAAAACCCCATAGGCGCCTCACCTTATCATCTTTTGTATGGCAAGGCAAGTCATTAGCTGATTGAACTTGAGTATAAGGCATGTTGGTCGTTGAAAAAGATAAACCGTGAGTTGAGTGACACCACAAATTTTTTAACTTGATAATATGAATGAGTTAGATGAAGATTTTCTTTGTGCTTATAAAAGTTTAGCCTTTTGTATGTAGAAGAAAAAATTGTACTATGACACGTAGGTTGAGAAGAAGGTATTCCATCCTGATGATGTGGTTTTGTTGAATAATTTGAGACTTCTCACGTTTACTGACAAGATGAAGTGAAGGTGTTCCAGACCATTAACTGTAGTAAGAGTATTCCCATATAGTGAAATAAGCTAAAGTAGGATAGACATACCCCATTCAACGGAAATTGTACTTGTGTTAAACATTACATAGGAATAATGAAGGAGGTTAAAGTATGTGAGAATGTTAGCCTTCATAAAAGTCTGACTAGACATGGGAGTTGAGTTGTACTATGATATTAAGTTAGGTGGTGCATGGGAGGCAACCCATGGGATTGTTTATGAAGTCTGAGTTCCCAACACAGCCATGTCGCTCCACAACGTTAAATAAAGTTCTGAATGTGAGGCAAGAATGTTTTGTAATCACTTAAGTTATAGGGTAACATGTTTGTTCATGTGTTTATGGCTTGACTATGCTAGAAAGACTCAAACAATTCTTGTGTCTATCTCCTCACGAGGGACTGTATGAGACGTAGGGATACCCTACGACTTATTGATAGACTCATTAGGGAAGAAAACTTCCAAGGAAATTAGGTTAGTGGTCTATAAAGTGCCTATGACTCTCAAAATAAGTCGTAGATTGTGACTACGACTCTTCACCTTGAGTCGTAAGGAATGGGAGCCTAGGTATGTTCATACTGCTAAATGGGGGAAGGTAATGACTTGTACCTACTAACAATGAGTTCTTTCTTATGCTCAGTGGTAAATCATGTAGATCAAATGGGATGACCCAAGATAATTCATACATAATAAAAGGAAGATTACACCCTGAATGATCCCTTTTCATTTTTCAACATGTGTACCTCCCTCCATTTCCCATAGGAATCTCTCTATATCCCAATAGACTTTTCATCCACTTAAAACTGCATTTAGATTCACAACTACTCCTAAAGAAAATAAAACTCCCATCTCATCAAGAACAAGGCTGAGTAAAGCATCCAAGTATCTTTTAATTCAAAGTAAGTATATGAATATTGTTTACAAATTCTTAGTCATGCTTAAAATTCTAAGTAAATGTTGTGTTAGATATTTTTCTTAAACTTGCCTAGGTTTAATAATGATTTCTAAAATTCAAGACAAATAATGCTATTAACATATTGTCGGAGTTATGATGAAGTGGCAAATTATTTATGGTGTAGGTAGTGTGTTAAAACTGCTAAGGAGAAGTCTGAGTACCCTTGGCAATATGATTGAAAAAAGTATACTCTTAAACACTCCATGTTGACAGTCAAGATCAGCCATATTACAGAAAGTATTCTCTCCTAATGTGTCATTATGTAACCCATAACAACTGTTATCATAGTTGGATTAGGATGAAAGTCATCTGATCACCCTCTGACTCATAGCACGACTTGTAGTGATTAGAAATACATGAAAATTTAACTATAGTTTTCTAGACACCCTACGAGCCATCTAGAGACCCAAAAACTCATTGGGTGTACTCATAGTTTCATCAATAACCCCTCCTTATAGACATCTCACCCGATGATTGTAAGAAAGACTAGTAGTGTGTGAGTACGTTTAGGTGACAGACAAATATGGGTGCCTTAAAACAATAAAACTTTCCGTTTTTCTCTTTCTTTTTCTAGTGTCAAATAATAGTGTTTTTTCTTAGGTACAATGGCACCGAAGAACAGCACCACTAAGGTGGCCAAGAAAACCCTAAAGAAGCAATCTCGTCCTACCTATAAACATAGGGATGAGGCAACTATTAATGAATCTATAGGTTCGGTGGAAGAATTTGTCGAAGCTTATCTTTAAGCTAGAAAGTTAAGCAGTGAATGAAAAATTCAAGCCAACCACTTCTTAATTCCCCTCCCCAGTCTAATGAAGGACAGGAGTTAGAGTCAGGCCCTGAAGGTGCGGAAGAACGGGAAGAAAATGTCTTCAAAAGAATAGACAATTGTCATAACCCATTTTATCAGGTTTTGATGGTACCAGCTATAACCCACCAGTAGGTAAGCGAATTTGTAGTGCGAAACTCCTAGAAGTAGACTATGAAGAGAAATGAAGAAATAACAAAGAATAAATATACTAAAAGACTAATATATATAAGATGGTTCCAACACCTGGTTGAATCAGTACAAGAGTTTCGAATGTAATTAGATTACAAAATGAAGTACCAATTAATATACTGTTACATCATATCTCTAAATAAAACATAGAGATAAGTCTAGTACATAAGAGGGAGAATAGTTATTCCCTGAATGTCAGGAGCTGATTCTACATCCTTAGACGATGTCTTTGCTGCACGAGATACACAATGACAGTGAGAACCCGTACAATAATCTACAAGATGTAAAAGTGAATAATGAATACTAGAAACATTGTACTGAGTAGGCAACTACTGACTCAAAGGCAGAGATAATGAAATTACAAATAAAATGCAAGCAAGAATGTAAACTACACCTAAATATCTAGGAAAGATATAACATAATAAGGATAAGGAGTCAATAAGGATTAACTATAATATTTTAGCCATACTCAAGAACCTAGGCACTATACATTATATTGTTGGACAATATACAAATAAAGAGTAGAAGAAGGATATACAATAGTATACAATCCAATGAAAGAATAGAAAACCTAAAAAAATTAAGGAAGGGAGGCATATACAATAATACCATAACTACATTTATATAGATACATAGATAGACAAGACTAACTCGAAGGCACAACTTAGAGTAGTAATACTAGCTTCTTAAGGCCTTTTAATTATTCTAGGAACTGTTACTAACATTATAGGGTTTCAAATACAAACGTCTAAACATGAGATAACTATCCATAATGAGAAAACCAATTGAGATAGGAATTAGAATCATAGCTTAAATCTCAACAACAATCATATAATCAATGTATTATGAGCTAACTATATTAATAACACAATACAGTAATCGTCTATACAAAATAAAGAATGCCTAAATCGGTCCCCATAAATCGAAAGGACTGATGAAAACACTACCTATTGTAAGAAATACTCATCACATATACCTTCGCAACCCTTATAAGGATGATAGATATAGACGTATACTGGTGATAAGAAATGTTTATGCAAGGATGTATGCAAGTGTAATTGACACTGCCATAAATGATCAAAGTACCAATAAACAACCTAGTGTATAAACATCCTCAAGCTTAATGACTTGGCAAAGGCAGAAGCTACGGTGACCTCTTTTCTCCAGCATGGCATCTCATAAATAAAAGGTCCCCTAGGATGTTCGATATTACTCATAAACACTAATCGTGTCAAAATCCAGGATTTCCAATAACCACAATCATCCTCACTCAACTCAGTCTGGTACCACAGATTTGTACAAGTAAATACACGAGATAAAACCATAGCTAAAAGAATGTAAGTCTGTAAATCCATTGCTCGGGGTAAACTCCAGTACAAAATGATCATGAAATTGTAGAAAAGGTTGAAATCTCTCTCGACATAAGTAAATAGAATAGTAAACTGTGGATCAGAATCTTAATAAAATATCTAATATAACATTTTAAGTCTCAAAAGGTCATAAATCGTTCATTATTGTAGTACCATTCCCATTATGAAAGGGTCCTTTTTAAAAGTGAAAATGGGAATAAATCCCTATAAGGAAATATAGTGGTAAAGCCATACTTTATTTAGAATCATACCATTTATAGTTTTAGTGAGCATGAATGTACTAAATCTCTGCATGCCATTGCCAATATCCAAAAACTATAATTATAAGAATCAAAATGCCTGTAAACTATGACCACATCCTTTACAATTTTAAATCATTTCTAAAAATCCAAATAATATCATAATCACGACTATTGTCCCAATATTGTATCACCGACATAACAATATCATAATTTTGAAAATCATAAAAATCTACTAAGAAATGTAGTAAATATTATAATAAAGTGTATTAGCCTAAACTATACCTAATATGCAAGAAATCTGGGGCAGCAGGATCCTTGAAGTATAATACATATTTCACCTTAAGGGTCGATTTACCCTCTTATCCATGAATTCATAAAATAGGCTATGTAGTGGTGTAAAACCCATAATCATATCCTAACATCCCTATCTAACATGAAATATATAATATATACTATCCCATGAAGAAGCATAGAAAAAGCCTACCTAATGTAGAACCATAATCCATGAATTGCAAAAAAATTATCTGCCTTTGCTCCACAATTTAAAAATGTTTTCAAATCATTAAAATCATAATCTTCGTGTCATTAGGAAAAAAATAAGACTCATATTACTATATAAATGGTCAGGTTGAACTTTGATTCAAGAATGTACCCTTGAGGCCCACAAGTGGAATTAAAAATTTAAACTGTACCGAGGTCCCTCAAAGGAAAAGAAATGTGTTCTAAAAACATGAGCAAATCATCCCTTAAAGTTTAGGAATTCATGACCTAATTTATTTGAATTTACCATAAAATAAGATGAAAATCAAAGAAAAATTAAGGAAAATGACCAAGGAGAGTTAGGCTAACTTACATTAACTTATTGGATCAAAATGGTGGAAATTTTGGCGGGGAAAAGAGGATTTAAAGACACCTAGTTCCATTTAAGTAGTCACCCTATTGCATAAATAAAACCACTTTAGTAGATCTAGAATTGCTAAAATGACCAGGTAAGGCTGGTGGGTATATCTTAAGTGATTCCCAGGCCGCTTAAGCGATTCCTGATTAACCGTAAATAATCATCGCTTTAGTGTCCATTAACCAAATCAATAGTGTTGTTTAAAAAACAATATGTCACATACGTAGAGATTGCTTAAGTAGTCATATGATTGCTTAAGTGGTCGTTTCAGTGTCCTAATGCACCAGATTTCTCTAAGTCTAAAACAGACTCTAATCAAATGCTCGGGAGTCATTCAGAGCCTCATTTGCGCAAAAAATATGCTACCATAGGAAATTGAACTTTTCAGACTCAATGGCACCATCAAACTTTAATGTAAGATCATTTCTACAAAGTGTTGGGGCTATTCCTATAGTCTTATTTTTCACATAATTTGCCCAATAATCTAAAATGAGTTCGAAATCCTCGATACCTGAACCAAAGATCTCTCTAGCCTAAAATTAATTTTTAAGAGGTAATGGCACTGTCAAAATTCTCATTCAAGGTCATCTTCTAGAAGGTTTGGTCTGATACCAAATCCTATACAACAAAAGCTCTAATATAGGGAAAAGTGCCTAATATCCAAATGAGCTATCCAATAAACAAATGGATAGCTTCAGGAAGTCATAAATGATCGGTAGCTATAGTAGGAAGGCTAAAAATGGCAAAAATGCATAAAAATAAGAGAAATAACCTGGAGGGTCATTATATTATTCACCACTAAAATAACTTTTATTCATGAATTTCAAATGGATAAGAAAAAGCACAAAACCTTAAAGGTACAAGGTACTGGTCCTGTATTCTCTGAGAAAAATTCCCTAAGATAACCTCTAAGACAACAGAACCAAGGGTAGTTTTCATATGTATCCATTCGTACAGTAAAATCCTTTATTTATTTCTCAAAGAACAAAAACTCAACCTAAATCACTAACTGGCCTCCAAATGAACTCATAAAGGCTAATACATGCAAAGTAGAACCACAACACAATTATACCAAAATGATACTTGCACAACCAAGTGAACACTCATCCGAGCCAATAAAAAACAAAGGCATGACTCATGATACCAACTCTAATACCCAAATTTGTTATTCTTTTTCCTTTACAAAACTGCTACCCACTCCAAACATAGAAGAAAGTTACCCTAGTCCTATCCGGCGCAATTCTATCACACTAACCTCAAGAAATAGGAACTGATCTACCAGAAATAAATAATAACAATTATGAAAATAATCCTATAAGGCACTACCTAGGAATAAAATGAGAGAAAACTAATGTCTACAATCCATGCTAATTTTACAACTAGTCCAAATGACCCTTAGAACTGATAGTAGGAGTTCGAACAACACACACACTCATAGTGGAATGATCTTCTCAAGGATGTCTCATCAATAATGGATGAGTGCATATTGAATTAAACTTGATAATTCCACTTCTATTGAGTAGATCATGCAATACATCTATGATAACTGAAAACTTAGGCTAGAGTTGAAGGAACAAATATCGTGCTTACGGACGACCATCTAAACATCTATCAACTACAATACATTTAAAATAATGAATTCCAAATAGGTATGTAAAGATAATAATTATATTGAAACACCTAGGCTTTGAAACATTATAAAATTTTTTCGTTTGATGTCACTAGGGTGGGTACGACTAGGGGCATGAGTTGTACCCCTTGGATACGAGTTATATGCCCTTTACCCTCCCATCTAGTACCCTAGGTAGTATGGTGAGGGTTAATGAATGTCCTAGGTATGGGTGAGTATTCAACCAAGCATACCTTAAGGTACGAGTTATACCAAGACCAATTGTATAGTGTGAAGTCTTAGTTTGGAGTGGATTTGTTTTGGTTTGATTGATGGATATAGTTTAGGCCAAGAGTCATACCCTTTGGATATGAATCAATGTATGTAGTCATGCCCTAATAAGTATTGATGGACTTGGAGAATCCTAAGGTAAAATTTAGGGTACCACTCGTACCCTAGGGTATGATTGACTCAAGTGAGTCGTACCCACTTGGACGGTCATTTTTCAACTTTTAGTTGAGGACCATATGGTTATTTCCCAGTCTCATAAACCTAAGTCCCCTAACTACATAAGTTTGTATAACCTTCTTAAACACACTATGAGTTGATAAATCATCCAAAAAATTCTCTCAAACATAATTTATGATTGATTGGAGGCTAGGGTTCAAGGGTATCCTTCTAAGAGCAATTTGAAGTAAAGCTTCTTATGTGAATCAAGTTTTCTAAGGAATGTAACTCTCCCCCTAGATAAATAAATCTTAACCCATGTATTTTAAACTTGTAATAGTAAGTCTACATGGTAATTTTTAAATAAATGAAAAGGTTTTATTGCCTAATGATGAGTAATGTGGAATTTTATTTAGACGTGTGTTTATACATGATATTGATGATGATTTTCACATTTTGGTGATTTTTGTATGTTGTATAACATATGAGTCTTGGGTAACTCTAATCTTGATAATTTCTACCATGAAAATGGCGTCGGTGAAGGCATGCACAAAAGGTGTTTGTGAAAATATCTAAGTAGATTGTCTAGTCTTATGTTGATGATGTTTTAAATTAGCGCAGTCGAATAACAAGTATGAATAGTTGTTAAATGATATTTTAAAGGTATTATGATCCACTTTTGGTTAAATTGATGACCTTGTTGGGTGATGGTTCTGAGGGGTTAAAATCAATAAACATGAAAATGAACTTGACTTATGTGTTGAACTAAAGTGTTGTATGAATGTGCCATAAGATTTCAAAGTAAATGTGAATAATTTTGAGGGTCTTGACTACCATAAACTGAATTGTATGTTGGAAGAAATTCATTCTTGGTCTCTTATCTTTAGACTTAATCTTATTTTGACTTGGTTTAGCTATTGTCTTGGGCTTGTCCCGACATATACACATCGGTTTTTATAGAGGTATTATGGATGAATGTGGACTTGGGTATATTGGTTAGTTTGATAAATCTAATGAAGTGCTTTTTTTTGTTCAATTTTTGAAATTTAGTATGTTTTCCTCTATATTATTATATGGTTAGGATTCACCCAACCTTTGTGATTGATGTGATGATTTGGTTGGGTTATCATGGCTACCAATGGTTTATGTAGGATTTAGCTGCCCATATGACATGGCTCAATTTGGAGTTGTGTCAAGTTGTTATCAAATCTAGGTTCATGGTCAGTTGGGTGTCCATAATACCGTGTCAAGTAGAGTCTCGTATATAGGTGTGAAGTGTGCCACATTTATAAAGGAGGGGCCATGCTACCTTTTAGGAAATATTACCCTTTCTTGCATTTCAATCTCAAGCTATAGAGTCTATGGTCTTGAATTTCTCTAATTTATGTTTGCTATCTTGAAGATCATCCCTCCAAGGAAATTTAAGACTCAGGGAAACCTTTTTAAGGGCTATATAGATGAAGCTCGTCCAAATTTTGGTGTATGAAATAGGGCTAGCTCTGCGGCATTTGACCATATTCGTAGGGTTCCACTTGTCCCCACCAACCCCAACTATGAGAGTGACCCTCCCATTCCTTCACCTCAACGGGATGCTACTAATGTTGAGTTTCATCGCTCTATCAACCTCTTGACTTAATTGGTAGCTTCTCCATTGGGGCATGGTGCTTCAGCTACTATTTTTTCTTTGGCTATAAGAACTGGAAAATTCATGAGGTTGAGCCCTCCTATATTTCCAGGTATAAAGGTTGAGGAATATCCTCAAGGATTTATTGATGAAATAGAGAAGATCTTTTGAATCATGTATGCTTCAGAGTTTGAGGACATTGAGTTTTCTTCCTAGCAATTAAAATTTTTAGCGTACCAATGGTATGAGGAGTTGGAGTTTTCTAGAGAAGTAGATGCTAGTCGTACCCTGTCAGAAGATTTCTCTGATGATTTCTTAGACTGCTCCTTTCCTCAAAAGTCAAGAAAAGCGAAAGAGGAAGAGTTAGTAAACTTGAAGCAAGAAAGGATGGCCATTCAAGAGTATGCCTTAAAATTCTATCAATTGTCAAGGTATACTCTAGAGATGGTTTCTAGCATGAGGGCTAGGATGCGTAAGTTTGTTTCAGGATTGTCCCATAAGTTAGTCCTTGAGAGCAAGGAAGCCTTGTTAATTGAAAACATGGACATCTCTAGGTTGATTGTATTTATCAAAAAAAAAAGGGAGGAAGATTAAAGAAAGGAAGTTTAGTATAGGAAAAGGCAAGGGAAGAACTTTAGGTCTTTCAAGCCTAGTGGTAGAGATAGGGATAAGTGGACATTGAAGAAGTGGGGAGTTTAGGTTCTTTCTCCTCGGCTAGTGCTTACTCAACTTACCCAAAATCATTAGGTGATCATTGATCTTTACTTAGTGGTGGGTTCCGGGCATAGGGTGCCCAATTCCAGGCTAGTGGTGCCTGGTTTGCTCTACCCCCCTTCCTAGAATATTCTGCGGTTAGAGTAATCGTGGTCAGTGTGAGAAGGGAAGGAACAAATATTATAGTTATGGTCAGATCAGGCACATAAAACATGAGTTTCCCTCTCTAGAAGTTGCTTGGGCCAACATGGCTCCTATTACTACTCCATATACTACCACACCAAAGGGTGCCATGTTTGCTTTTGCTTCTATTTCTAGCACCAACACTTGTCCGAACCACTTGTATGCTCTTTCTAGTCGATATGATTCTGAGGTGTTTCCCGATGTTTTCAAGGGTATGTTGAGACTTTTCTCACATGATGTCTATTATTTGCTTGATCCAAGGTCTATACTTTCTTATGTCACCCCATATGCAGCTATACATCTTGATTGTGGTCTTCTGTTTCTACACTGGTAGGAGAATATATGATTGCTAGAATTTTCTATGAGTGGTGTGTGGTATCAGATTGTGGAATATATACTCTTGTAGACTTGATATAGTTTGACATGGTGAAGTTAGATGTCATTTTGGTAATGTATTGGTTGCATTCATGTTATTCTTTCTTTTATTGTCGGACCCACAGGGTCATGTTCAAATTCTCAAATGAGAAGGTCATTGTATAGGAAGGTGGTTCCTTAGTAGCTGAGGAAAGGGACATTTATTATCTTAAAGCCCTAAGGCTGAATTCATAGGGATGTTTGTATCATTTGGTCCAAGTTAAAGATTCAAACTTAGAAAGGCCTTCTCTATAATATGTTCTCGTGGTTAATGAGCTTTTTGAGGAGTTTCTCGATAATATTCTCGATATTCCACTAGATATTAAAATGTGTTTGGTATTGATCTGGTTTCGTACACTCGTTCGATTGCTATCCCTCCTTATTGAATGTATTTGTCGGGGCTAAGGGAGCTTAAGGAGTAACTGGAAGACTGTTTAGATAAAGGTTTTGTCCATCCTAGTGTGTCTTCTTGGGGTGCTTCCATGTTGTTTGTGCACAATAAGGATGGTTCCTTTCGTATGTGCATTTATTATCGTCAGTAGAACAAAGTTACCATAATGAATTAAGATCCTCTTCCTAGGATCCATGATTTGTTTGATCAACTTCAGGGTGCAAAGTGCTTCTATAAGATTGATCTTAGATCGGGTTATCAACATCTTAAAATTAGGGATGCGGATATCCCTACGACTATCTTTAGAACCTGGTATAGTCACTATGAGTTTCTTGTCATGTATTTTGACATGAACCACCCTTGGGCCTTGTCGTAATGGGTATCCCAAGTCTGACATGGACTAGAGACGACCTTTGCTACCCAACCCAACCTCTAGGGGCCTGTCCTAAGTTTGCTGAATTTCGAACATGTAAAAATATAGTGCAATAGCTTACACAAAGACTATGGGAATAGATCACAATGGTTTCCAACCCAACCAAGTCCAACCATTCCACACCATAAATCCAACCATACCAAACCATACTAAAACAAAGGCCATAAACCAGGCAAAGACCAAGGATGTTCAAAATCATAACATAATTAATATCAAAATGAAATAAGATGGAACGATGAGAAATTATGCCAATGATACAATCCTCCCATCTTATTCCAATGTGAAGGCCCACACCAATACCGATCTCGCCCATTCCAACCCATAGAAGTATCACAAAGTCTAACCAAATGAGTAATGAATTCCTGTTGGGACTTGCCCCTAAACATAGAAAAAACCAATATCCGAAAAAAATCAAAGTGCCTAGAAATATCCATAACATCTAATGGAGCTTTCCAAAATGATGGAAGCTCCCCACTTTAGTCAAGATGTTGATCCCGAGTCAATTACTATATAGGATGAGTAGAACGGTTGGTTCCTGCATAGTGTGGGTATGTATTTGCTAGTAGATGGGGTTAGCGATTGACTACTAGCATGATCTCAGTGTATGGATAAAATAATACCATTTATAAAATAAATTAAAACATCTATAAACCCACAACAATACAGATATATACATGTAACCATGACGGGAAAAGGGACGGGGTTTAGCATGCCTTTAAAACCTTCACCTGGGTTGTGTAGTTGTTCCATCCTAAACCACCCATGGGTTTTATGGGTTCAGCTCCCACTACTGAAAAGGCCCAGTAAGTATAGCCGCACGACCAGGGAAGAAAAGCTTGGGATGAATAGTACATCCCCCAAATATAGTGTGACATCATGCACACGATCACCAAGACCAACCTCATATCAGCAAATATAAGTTTCAAGTTTTGGTCCCATGAGACCTCTACCTTCCATGACTTTTCTACAAATCCCGCCATTATTTCCCAATTAAAACCAATTTCCAAATAAAAAAACCATTATCCATTCATTAACCAAGAACATTAATATTGGTATTGTCATGCCAATCCTTACTTGGAAATGTTATCCATGGCCAATTATATATAGATTTAAGTGGACTTTCAAGTGCCCTTCTATTTACCATATTAATCCACATTGGGGATTACATGTGCCCATAACGAATAACCATTATCCATTTATCATTCCAATAAATTTAAACCATGCAATTCCTTTACCGAGTATCATTAAAAGTAATCAGTGCAATGAACATATCTGTATAAGCATTTTGTCAAACACATTGAGGCCATAATATGATCAAAACCAATTCCAACTACCATTAAACCATTCCTATGTAATCTAATAATCCAAAACCACCATTAATACATATAAAAAATCAAAATTAAAACCATGGAAAACCATAACCAACCATTTAATATAAAAGCCCTTAAATCATATTTGAAAACAAAAATCATACAATCAATGTAATCATGAAAATATTGATAAAAACCATGCCTTTAGTTAGAATTAAAAATAAGGGAAGAGAACATACCTTAAACCAAGATGATGATGAAAATAAATCACTAAGACAAGGCCTAAATTAATACTTTAGTTGAAAGCCTAGCTTCCCTTGCTCAAAAGCTCTTGAGTGAATTATGGAGTGTTTTAGAAAATTTTCTAAATGTTAATAAATGGAATAATAGGGTAAATAACCTCCCAAGTAGGTTACAAGTGATTGGGCCTTATTAGGATAAGTAGGGAAATGCCCAGAATACCCCCACTTAAGCTGCACCAAAATCCCATCACAGGGATATGACCGACCCATACGAGTCGTGCCCTTCTAATATGATTGGTATACTCTACTCATATCCTGGCCTCAACCCTTGGATCCAATACTATACCATATATGACTCATCCGACCAAGTCAAATTGACATCATACTATTCATACCTTTTATCAATACCCATGGCATATTTAAGCTCAAGGAAGATTTAGACAATGTCCACACCACGAGTCCATGGAATGAATCATACCCTGCCTTACTGCTCACGGTGAGCAACTCGTACTCATATCCAACCTAAGTAACTAAGTCTAAGATTAAGTAAAGGAATGAAATAATTCGTCACCACCAATACGACTCGTACCCCTTAGTCATATGTATTTCAGTAACCAAAATTTATCTTACCAACCAACACTTATAAGTATAAGATTGGACCATACAATCCGTACACCAACATACAGCTTAAACCCTCAAGTCGTACTGGGTCCAAAGTCAAAAATTCTAGGAAATTTTCTAATGGTAAAAAAACAGGGTGTTATAGTCCCCCCACTAGGAACTTTCATCCTCGAATAACGGATAAGGTAGGGTAACCACATGCAAGACTCATTTGCATTATCAAATATATTCCAAATCTTCAACAAAGTTTTAAAAACCAAAGAGGCAAAGATATTAATCTTTTCTTTAACAAAATCAGAAAATAGCGATGTATTTAAGACACATACCTTCCACATGAATGCCTGGAGTAGAAAACAAATGCGTATGTTTGGACTTCATGTCCTACTCTACTTCCTATGTTGCTTGTTCCACCTTATGGTTCTGCCAAAGAACCTTAACCGAAGCCACATCCTTGGTCCGCAACTGATGAACCGGCCTATCCAAGATCTTAACCAGGACCTCTTCTTAAGACAAAAAATTCGTGACACCCAATACCTCCGAAGCAATAATTGAAGAAGGATCACCATTGCACTTTTTCATCATGGAAACATGAATGATCGGATAAACCAGGCTTAAGATAGAAGTCAACTCCAGCTCATAAGAAACATTACCAACTCTCTGCAAAATCTCGTAAAGACACACATACCGGGGACTAAGCTTCCCCTTCTTGCCAAATTGCATTACTTCATTCATGGTAGATACCTTGCGAAAAACTATATCCCCAACCTAAATTCCAAGTCTCTACGCCTAACATCCACATAGGACTTTTGGCTACTTTGGGAAGCCTTAAGCCTTTCTCTAATCAGTTTCCCCTTCTCCATAGCTTGGTAAATAAAATTTGAACTGAACATATCAACCTCAAACCAAAAAATAGGAGATCTACACCGCCTAATAAACAATGCTTCAAAAAGGGCCATACCAATACAAAAATGATAACTATTGTTGTAAGCAAACTCCACCAAAGGTAGATGCTCAACCTAATTGCCACCATAATCAATCACACAGTACTAATACATATTGTCACGCCCTCTGTCTATCAGGTAATCATGCACATAATTCATATTATCAAACTAATACATAATAGACACAATAATATGGAAACATGGTGAATAATTTAAAATAGTTAAAGGCCTGAAAACATGCCCAACAATATTTAATAAACAGCTACAACAGTCTGCGAAATCTCTACTGACATACTATTTGAGTAACTGGGACAAGGCCCCCAGCAGACCAAAAACCATACTGAAATAAATACCTAAAAACTAGGCCTTCTGAAATAAAGAAGGCTAACCAACTGAACTATGAGATAACCTTGTTTGTAGACTCTACTGAGGATCAGGACCCCTTGACTATGCCTCAGTACCTAGGAGAAGGGGGGTCAGCACAGTTGTACTGGCATGCAATGTAATCCAAAATAGAGTAATTGAATGTATATATATAATACATGAGAGCAAATGTTCCTCAAACATTATGCATAAAATAGTTTTTGAAAAACACATGGACACCTTCTAAAAAGATGTAACCTATCTGTAAATTTCAAACTCTGATTTGTGTATTACTTCTGAGTTAGGTGGTATCCCCTACAAGTCTGATATTCTACGGGCGATATGGAATCCGCCATTGACTCAGCGGAAAAGCCTCCAACCTGAGTATACCACAAGGGTTGGAGTTCCTGAATCTGATACGCCACACGACACTTAAGTCAGCGTATAATAATATACCCGGGTCGGCAAACCACGGTTTTAGGCAATGAGTTGCTTGAAATCAAGCACTCTTCAGAGAACCACCTAACATCTCTGTATCCCCATTTTTAACCTTTTCTGTACATGAAACATTCCAAATGTCTAAAATCAAGTCTTAGTCTGATATGGCATTGGTCTGAATTGGTATCGTCATACCAAGACTTGCAAGTCATGATTTCTGAGCCATAATACAATAAGCTAAATCATTCATTTAAAGATAATTTAGACCACCAAAAATATGCAACTGATATAGAAGATTTCATGTTTCAAAACTCAAGTCAAAATCATGCAAAAACTTCATGAACATATGGTGGTCTAGTGCCTTTAGCAAATCCATTCACTCTTTCATTACATGCATTATGAACGTTAAATATTGATGCTAGATTTCTTCTTTAGTGATTTAAAACCACATTTAAATCACAACAAGAGTTCAATCATTTCATATAGTGCTTTTCAAGGATGCATTGTAAAATAATTCATATGCTATGATAAATATGAAAAAAAATTAATAAGAGGGAATTCACCGAGAATCATTCTCTCAACAAGAATTCATTCTTAAATACATGTTTTCATACATTCATATTGTCAAATCACTTTGGGAAAGGTCAAAATACCAAAACAATGATGTTAAAATATTTAATACATGAATATATACATAGATTCAAAAACCCCATTCTAAAACATGATTTTTCTATGCCCATGAGAATTTAGGAAAACCCTGCGTACCTCTATTTTAGAAAATAATGGGTGCTTCTTGAAGCCTGTGGATTGAGGATTCCGAATCTCTAATCAATTTTGAAAACCTACGGTTAAAGCTTAATTTATTTGGGTTTTTAGTTTGAAACCCTTGGGAGTGTTCTTGAGAATTTCTAGATGAATGTGGATATATTTTGGAGAATTAAGGCCTGAATTTCGTGTTTATGGCTGCATAAGGGTGGGAAAAGGACCATTTTTCCCCAAAAACAGAGTGTTTAAGTCACTTGAAATCATAAGGTATGCAACGCATATGATATTGCATATATTTACATAGGCGTCGCATATGATATCACGTATATTTGCATAAGCGCCGCATATGATATCGCCTATATTTACATAGGCGCTGCATATACTATTGCAATGCTTTCCAGTGGCCATGTGCGATTGGTTAGGCGACGCATACTACTTTGAAAGGCCATAACTTCTTTCTCGGGTGTCAGATTTTAGCAAAATTGGTATCATTGAAAAGTTAACTCGAAGACCTATCATTTGACAAATAGTAGGCTCTCTAATTCGACATATACAGAGAGTTATGGTCGATGGAAGCTAACACAAATTACAATATCCACTAATACTTAATCGATCAAAATAGTTTAAACTCTCTATTGTCTAAATTCATGCTCAAATGGATTCACATACTATATAATTGATTAACATGCCAAATTGGCATAGGATTTAAGGCTCTGGGATTATCAACGCATCAGAGTCATGATTTTTATTCTATCCCAAAATACAGGGCGTTACATTATCTCCCCCTTGGGATTATTCATCCCCAAATGATGGATAGAATGTCAAAGTCTTAATGGTATGGGGACATGGTATGTTCCCTAAGAAAGAATACAATGATCAAAAACATCATGGGAACTACTGATATTTTAAATGTTTATGATGGACATGCATAACCGAGGCATGGAATACATAACTGAAGCTACTCATAGGTTGAATTCTCATAATGAATCATGCATATCTAATGCATGGATATGTGACCGAGTTTTTCTCATGAATGTAGGACTAAATTCACTGATAAGCTGAACTTTTCTATTGAACATGCATTTCTAATGCAAGCATATCTGATTGAACTAACGTATGAATGTATGTCTAAATACACAATAATAACTGATGTGAAGCTTGTAATAAGAATCTATACATGCAACTAAATGGGGTATCTCCCCCTTGGTACCCTATATCCCTCTATGAATGCTCAATTCACTAAGATACTCAGAAAACTAAGGCGATGCAAAAGGCACCTACAAATTGAATCATAATTCAACATCTGGAATCTAAATTTAATGCATAATGCATGAAATGGGCTATACTCCTAACTACTAGTATACTCTATCTTGGAATACTAGCATGTCTGAGATTTCGAGTACATGAATAAGTACAAAGACGAGAAAAAAAGTCATGTGAATCTAACTACTAAACTGACTTATTGGCCATATAGACTGAATTATACTACACCCTCATACTTAACTGGAGTATCTCTTCATCACAATTCTCTAAAGAAATTCTAGCAGTAATAGGGAGCCATGAATCTTGGGTATGGATTACACAGGACATCCAACTGAGGAATCACCACATGGACACTACTCTACAGTCTGGAACATAGGCATATATCGCATGAATTAGGATAGAATTATCAGG
The DNA here is from genome assembly GCF_002878395.1 of Capsicum annuum. Taxonomy (NCBI): domain Eukaryota; kingdom Viridiplantae; phylum Streptophyta; class Magnoliopsida; order Solanales; family Solanaceae; genus Capsicum; species Capsicum annuum. The sequence goes on along the minus strand of NC_061120.1, from coordinate 109,412,634 downwards.
CCTTTTGCATTACAACTTCTTACTTTCAAGCTTAGCACACTTCTCGAATATCACTTAACTGTACTATTCTCCTTAAATATCATATTCATTCAACTCAGTTTAAAATTCTCAAATGAGCATTGACAAATCTTTCTACTAATGTATGAAATAACTTAATCCCTTCGCCGTGATCAAGCTTAACTCTAAGTCAAAAAAATACAACATACCAGACTACGCTATTATTCTAAACCATATGATGCAATCTTCTATATCTCCTTTAAAGATCACATCCTAAGTATAAAATGCCTTACCACTTCAATAACTACTCTAAACTCTTACTATGAAGTTGCTAGGGCATATAGCATTCCTTTACAACAATCTCGACATGTCATTCAAGCCTATCTTTATAACAACAGATGAACTTCAAACCAAACACTCATAAAGGCATACTTTACATATTCTCTAAACCATTATCAATATCACTCCCACGAGCTACCCTAAGAACATACACATACAAAATTCCACTAACCATCACATAAATAAAAACTTGGCCCGGAATCTGACTTCATACTTATGGCCTTATCTAGACAAGTGTACTATGACCTTCCATCAACAAGGAATAATTACTCACCACAACTATCATCGCATAAGGAGGAGTCACAAAAAGTTTAGAACATAAGATCTGGAGGCATGGAATGATACTATATAAAGATTGACACTCATTTGAGGTCTAAGGAATAGCAAAACAACAACAGGGACTCACTAAAGCGCTCTGAATTTAGGGTATTCATGGTTATAAGCTGAATCTCGCCAATCATTTGGCGTAAACATGAGTTATGGAAATGAAACACATTATAAAGCATTAGTACATGATTGTCTATCATATGTATGAACGTGAACTGATCATGGAACTAAATCATAAAGCATGAGTAGGTATTAGGATCACTGAGAAATACTAAGATAGGAATGGGTTGAGATTCACCCTTACTTTTTGATGTTCTGTATCATCATGACATCACTATAAGAATTTGAGAGTCTTACTTGCTTATTCGTTTAGTAATCTCCCCCTTAGCTTCAAGCTATCATCTTAAGTTTTTGGGAGATACCTTACTAGACTTTAAACTTAACTGCACTCACTACGCTCTAGGTTCTGAAATATTATAATACATGAAATTAATAAAACTTAACTCGAAAGACCATATATGAGAGTGGAATGCCCACTACTAATACTACCTCCTGAGGCACACTCTATCATTCTGTAACCCCAATAGTTATCATTTATTACTCGAACACTTACTAACTTTGAATCTTCTTGAGTATCCCCAAAGTGGAAGTGCACACCCTCTAGTGCCTCTACTCTTATTTCTATTAGCATGACTTTCAAGGACTCGAGCTTAGATTATAACACCTAACATGGGTATTAGCAAGTCTTTAATGATCCACTCTATTTCTATTGTAGTCTACCAACATAGTAGCATGAAACTTATTTTTCTCTACTATGAGAATCAAGTTCATATCAAAAGGCTTAATGCTATCAATCAAAGGTCCTTAACTTGGCTCTTTAGAACACCATATACTATCTAGCTAGTCGTTTTCCACCTAGAACCTCAACGGTACCAGTAGCCACACACAACATGTAATAGCCTTAGAAAAATACTACAGCTTCATACCACCTTAGGCATATTTCTACATCACATACACAACATCATACTTCATTACGAATCAAATAAACTTAGGCACTTGAATACACTATTCAAACCTATAGATCACTTCCATATAACTAGTATCATTAACCAAGAAATCATGACATCCACCTCCATGGCCATCAATTGTTTCAAACTGAATTTCTAGTGCTAAACATGATTTACAGCCAACCTTACACACAATCCTAACTTAGAAACTATAAAATAAACTTCATGAAACACTAGTACACTAGAAATTCATAACCACAATAATCGATCATGACCATACGGCTTTCCTTGTCATAATCTATTAGCACGTACTATTTCAACACATCAAGCTTACAAATCTAATCCCACGAAACATGTATCATCAATCTCTTACCACTATTCACCACCACACTATTTAAATTCAAGCCTATAGTCTATCCTCAGTCATTCACAACCAATGAAGAGTGCCACATAATATAAATATACTAATTCTTCAAACTGGGATATTCTACCCAAATACTTCAAAAATATACTACATACTTTCTCACAAGTAGTATTAGTTTACAACTATCAATGAGAAGAAGGCTAAGGAGTAAGGTCAAATAATGGACATATCAACCTTAAGCTAATATAATCACCATACAATCTTATCTACTTATATGGCTTTCTCAAATCATACTTACTTACCCCAATGGGCATTTAGACTACCTTCAAATCCGCCATATGACAATGAATCTATACTTACAACCTACTAGATAATCTAGCCATTTTCATTCATAGCCTATAAGGGGTTTTTATAACCACCTTAAGTATCCACTCTTGGCTCTTTCTCTATTTTGAAAGGAAGAAAACAAATAACATTCTGACTCAACATTTCCTCCACGGACTACCATACAATTCATAAATGGTACCACCACATTAGTTTACCACCACGAAAGGGTAAATCATTCTCAATCAATAGTTATTCAACTATAAATATTTAATCAAAAAAGTCACCCTCACTCTGACCTCTAACCTTATGACTTCATATCACAAACTTCTTGGTTTAATTTTATTACCAATAGGTCATGACACTGACACTCTAACTTATAATACTACTCGGGTGGAAATACAGCTTCTACAAACTCAAGAACAGCAAGACGAATAACAAGTTGTTAGTGAATCGAAATAGGCCTCACATGGCTTCACTACACTTTTGTTTTCAATAACACAATGATATCAAGATTAAAAGAGATAGAAGCTTGATACACAATATTCAATGACTCAAGAATACACATCTTACTTTTGTCTTAACTGAATGCCTCATAAGAACGAGGACACAATTTTACACTAGGGAACTCTTCTCCTGTCCTTTGTGGGACTTCCGAAATTTCTGCTAAATAATCGAAGAATATCTGGAAACACCAGAGTGAGGAAGAAATTAGGATAACTTTTCTTTTTGTATGGGTGACACCATAACATGAATTAGAGTATGAAGGAGGAATATTCTGACTCTATAGCACAAACTAAAACATGAAGAAAACGAGATATTCCAAAATGCCCTGTAGCCTCCTGCTTATAAGTGTGGCGTGCTACACACCCATAAACAAGACTCTACCCAACGTGATATGGCATTGGTTTGAATTGGTATCGTCATACCAAGACTTGCAAGTCATGATTTCTAAGTCATAATACATTAAACTAAATCTTTCATTTAAAGAATAATTTATACCACCAAAAACATTCAACTAATATAGAAGATTTCCTGTTTCGAAACTCAAGTCAAAATCATCCAAAAACTTTATCAACATATGGTGGTCTAGTTCCTTTAGAAAATCCATCCAGTCTTTTATTATATGCATTATGAACATTAATCATTCATGCTAGATTCCCTCTTTAGTGATTGAAAACCACCTTTAAATCATAACATGAGTTCAATTATTTCATACAGTGCTTTTCAAGGATGCATTGCAAAACAATTCATATGCTATGAGAAATCTGAAAAAGACAGCAAGTGAAGTTAGAATCTTTCTCTATTGTTGTCATAATAAGACGGAATTCACCAAAAACCATGCTCTCAACAAGAATTCATTCTTAAATACATTGTTTCATACATTTATATTTTGAATTCACTTTCGGAAAGGTCAAAAGACCAAAACAATAATGTTAAAACATTTAATACATGAATATATACATAGATTCAAAAACCCCATTTTAAATCATGATTTTTCTATGTCCATGAGAATTTAGGTAAACCCTAGGTGCTTCTTGAATCCTGTGGATTGGGAATTTTAAAGCTCTAAAAAATTTTAAAAAATCATGGTTAAATCTTGATTTATTTGGGTTTTTTAGTTTGAAACCCTTGGGAGTGTTCTTGAGAATTTTTAGATTAATGTGGATGTATTATGGATAATTGGGGAAGAATTTCATGTTTATGGCTGAATGAGGGTGGGAAAGGACCATTTTGCCCCAAAAATGGAGTTTTTAAGTCACTTGAAACCATAAGCTATGCGCCGCATATGATATCGCATATATTTACATAGGCGCCGCATATGATATTGCCTATATTTACATAGGCGCCGCAAATGATATCGCCTATATTTGCATAGGCACCGCATATGATATCGCCTATATTTACATAGGCGCCACATATGATATCGCCTATCTTTACATAGGCGCCGCATATGCTATTTCATATGCTTTACATTGGCCATGTGCAATTTGTTAGGCGATGTATACTACTTTGAAAGGCCATAACTTCTTTCCCGGATGTCGGATTTTAGCAAAATTGGTATCGTTGAAAAGTTAACTCGAAGACCTATCATTTGACAAATAGTAGGCTCTCTAATTTAACATATATAGAGAGTTATGGTCAATGGAAGCTGACATAAATTACAAAGTCTACTAATACTTAATCGATCAAAATAGTTTCAACTCGTCCTTGATTTGAAGGACCTCTATGGTCTAGATTCATTCTCAAATGGATTCACATGCTACATAATTGATTAACATGCCAAATTGGCATAGGATTTAAGGCTCTGGGATTATCAATGTGTCAGAGTCATTGTTTTTATTCTAGCCCAAAATACGGGATGTTACACATATCCTCCAATGTCTTAGTAGTTCTCTCCTCTTGCCCATCCATATATGGATGGAAAGTAGTACTAAGACTCACCTTGGTCCCAACCCTCTGTAAAAAGATTGCTAGAAGTGAGACGTAAACCACTTACCATGATAAAAAATAATCAGAACAGGCACTCCATGTGTCTTCTCAATCTCCTAAGGAAACAAATTAATATAATACTATGCCGAGCAGTTAGTCTGCACTGGCAAAAATTGTGCAAACTTTGACATCCTATCTATGATAACCAAAATTGAATCATATTGATTACGAGACTGATGAAGACCGATAAGAAAGTCCATATTAATCACTTCCCACTTTCACTCAGGAAAATCAATTTCCTGATACAACTTTCATGGCCTTATGTGCTCAACCTTACCCTGTTGACACACCATGCACTTTGTCACAAAATCAGCCACATCTCTCTTCATGCCACTTCACCAATAGATCACCTTAAGATCATGATACATCTTAGTCGAGTCGAGATTAGCAACACAGCGCTACTTATGAGCCTTATCCATATTAGGAACGTACAACCTCCTTTCCTTCCATAAAGTACCATGACCACTAATCTCAAACACCACAACATTTGCCCATAAACATCACTCCTGATTTTCATCAACATAGGATCTAGCACTTAATTCTGTTTAATATTCGTACAAAGAGATGATCGAAAAACTTCTTGTACCATCACAACACCATCCTTGGAGTCTAAGAGATGAACTCCAAGATTGGCCAAGCGGTGAATATCCTTCACCAATTCTAGCTTTCCTTCCTCTACATGAGCAAAACACCCTATGGATAACCTGCAAAGAGCATCAAGAACACCATTACCCTTACCTAGGTGATAGTGAAGACTTATATCATATTCCTTGAGAAGCTTAATCCATATCCTCTACCTAAAATAAAGCTTATTATGGGTGAACACATACTGTAGACTGTTATGATCAAAAAAGATATCTACGTTAAAAACATAAAATTAATGCTACCATATTTTTAAAGCAAACACAATCACCAATAACTCAAAATCATGAGTAGGATAATTCCTCTCATATGCTTTCAACTGCCTGGAAGCATAGGCAATTACCTTTCCATGCTATATCAACACACAACCAAGAGCTACCCGAGATATATCAAAATAATACATGAACCCACCATTGGCTTCTGACAAAGAAGAATTGGACCTGAAGTCATCTTGTTGTTTAACTTCACAACACTCCCTTTAAAAGCATCTGACCAAGAAAACTTAACCTTCTTCTAAGTCAACATAGTCAAAGGACCAGCTAATTATGAAAAGATTTCTACAAACCGCCTATTATACCCGAATAAACCTAAGAAGCTCCTAATATTTGATGGAGCCAAGGTTCTAGGCCACCTATTCATCATAAAAACCTTTTGCGGATCCACCACTCTCCTCTCACTAGAAATAAGTTACCTAAGAAAGTTACAGTATTAAAAAAAAATTCATAATTAGAGAACTTAGTATACAACTGTTGTTTCTTTAATGTCTGTAACACTACACAGGGTTGATTAGCATTATCCATATCACTCTTCGAATAAACCAAAATGTCATCAATGAACACACTAATAAAAAAATCCAAATACTGATGATAAACCCTCTTCATCAGATCTATAAATACCGCTAGAGCATTAGTCAATCCAATGACATTTTCAAAAACTCAAAGTGCCTATACAGAGTATGAAAACTTGTCTTAGGGACATCCACCTCCCTAATATTTAGATGATTTTACCCAGACCGATGATCTATCTTAGAAATAACATGGCACCTTGAAACTGGTCAAATAGATAATCTATCCTTGGTAGAGGATACTTGTTCTTGACGGTCACCTTGTTCAACTACCTATAGTGAATGTACATTCGAAGGGAACCATCCTTCTTATGCATAAACAACACCGGTTCACCCCAAAAAGATGCACTTGGGTTAATGAAACCCTTATCCAGAAGATCCTTAAGTTTCTCCTTAAGTTTTCCTAACTCAGGCAAAGCTAATTTATATATAGGAATATAAATTATATGATTGTTCAAAATTAGATCAATACAAAATTCTATTTCTCTATTCGGAGGAACACCAAGAAGATTATCCAGAAAGACCTCTAGAAAATCATTAACCATAAGAACTAACTTGAAAAAGGAACTTTCCGAGTTAGAATTTTTAACCTGGATTAAGTGATAAAGACAACCTTTAGAGATTAACCTCCGAGCTCTAAGATAAGATATAAATAACCCCCTGGAGCTAAAGAAACACCCTCCCACTCTATAACAGGTTCAGAAGAAAACCTAAAGATAACCTTACGAGTCTGATAATGTAAGGATGCATAAAAAGCAATCAACAAATCCATACCCAGAATAACATTATATCCATAATATAAAACTCAAACGGGCCCTTAAAGTTCTTCTTTGCACAAATAGATACCATACTCCCCCAATAGACTCTCTTACAAATAACTGAGTCACCCTAGGTAGAAAAAGAAAAAGAATTTGTAATAACTTCTGGATCAAATCCAAAAGATACGGCCACATAAGGAGACACATCGAAAAAAGGGGACCCCAATCAAGCAAATAATATAATTCATGAGTGAAATTCTATAACATACAAGTAACGCCATTCGGTGATGCCTCAAATTTCTGTGGAGATGCCAAAGAATAAAACCTATTTTTACCAACACTAGGACTAGGAGTAGTAATAAAAGCAGATTCAAAACCTCTAAGCGCAGGAGCAGAATATAAAGCCATAGGAATCTTATTCTCCCCTGCAGCAACCTTATTAATAAGAAAATCCCTAAGTTGACGGCCTATCTGGCCACACTTGAAGCACTTTACCTTTTTTTTATTGCAATAACCTTGATGAGGACGACCATAAAATCAAAAAAGGGCATGAAGAAACTGACTGGCCACCGCTTTCCTAAGATTAGGCACCCTTCATCTAAAATTTATTACCAATATGATGATGCATGTTACCCTATTGGTAAGAAGCACTAGAAGAAGGGTAGGAACTAGAAATCTACCTCTTCTTTTTCTGCCATTTTCCATAATCTCGACCACCCTAAACTGAGCACCTCCTTGGTCGGAAAATATGTTCCTCTTAACCTGCCTATCTCCAAACTCCTCCTATTTTCATTTCTCATCCTCTACCAAATGTAGAAGAATAGTAAACCTAGATATGTTGATATCTTTAATCAGCAAGGCAGTTCATCGCTATAAAATTAAATCCCAATTTAACCAAGAGGTAAACTTCCTTATACTTACTTGCATGTTAGCCACTAAATCAGGAGCACATCTTGACAATTAATGAAACATCAAGGCATATTCCTTTACAAATATTCATCTCTGCTTGAAATTCATAAAATCCTCCATCTTCGCTGTTCTCAACTCTTGGGAAAAGAAATAATCTAAGAAGGTCTTAGAAAAAGTATCCTGCGAGATTGATTCTTCCATATCACCCCTATCCTCATTCCACCTAATAACACTGATATACAATATCTTTGAGTTGATAAGTTGCAATGTTTACCCCATCCATATTAGTAGTCTACATCACCCAAAATATCTTTTCCATTTAATCTAAGAAGCCCTGTGGTTGCTCCTCTACCTTCACTAGGGAAAAAGTCAGAGGACCCATCTTCATATATTAGCTAACCCTTGTGGCCTCAGTAGAAAAAGCACCATTCATACCCTGCTCAACCTATTCAGTGACCATCAGAACAATATTATGAATAGACTGATGGAATTCTGCATTAGTCACCTTACCTTAAGGAGAACTAGTAGCAACCAGTGGAACTCTAGAACTATCAGGGATAGTACCGTAAGGTCCAAGATAAACCCCAAAATTAGGATGCACTCCTTCAGCTTTACCCCTAAATGAGTTAGAAGAATTCTCTTATGTTCCAGATCTAAGTGGTATGATCTGAAAGATGAACAAACAAGGATTAGAGAAAATTCTAGAACTAAGACTCTAAAACCTAAAAATAAATACCGTGAAAGTGAAATATTCCTAAATTCCTTGTATCTTTTCCCTTATGAGTGTGGCACGCTAAATATCCTTAAAAGAGACTTTATCGGACACGACTTTGTAGACTCCCAATTGACCATGAACCTAGGCTCTAATACCAACTTGACAAGACTGCCCTGTGGCTTCGTCGTAATGGTTGTCCTAAGTTCAACGAGGATCAAAGACTACCCACGTTACCTAACCCAACCTCCAACCTCCTGCCTATAGTTGGCTGAATTTTGAGTATTTGACAAAATAGTGTAACAGCTCTGATAAAGACTCCAAAATAGTTCACAACCATGACCGACCCAACTGAGTTCAACAATCCCACACCAATAATCTAACAATACCAAACAATACTAAAACAAGGGCCATAAACTATGGCATAACCAAGGATATTCCATAATATTATATAATTAATTCCAAAATAAAATATAATTGAATAGTAAGAAATTATGACCAATGATGCTAGCCTCTCATCTTATTCCAATGCCATGGCTGACACTAATACTGATCCCGCTCATACCCATAGAAGTACCACAAAACCTCTACCCAAAAGAGTAATGAAATCCAATTGGGACATGCCCCCAACCATAGAAAAATCCAATATGCTCAATAAATTCAAAGTGTCTAGAAATATCCATAACATAAAATAGAGCCTTCAAAAAGGATAATAGATCACCACTTTAGTCCAGATGTTGATCTCGAGTAATTCACTATATAGGAGGAGCAGAACGGTCAATTCTTGAATAGCATGTGTATATAGTAACCAGTGGATAGGGTTATCGAGTGACCGCTAGCATGATCTCAGGCAAAGGATAAAATAATGCCATTTATAAAACCAAGTAAAACCAACCATATGCATAAAACCATACACATATATATAACTATGCTAGGAAAAGAGAACGAGTTTATCATACTTTAATACCTTTACTTTGATAACATAGCTTTACTATCCTAAACCCACCATAGGCTTTATAGGTTTAGCACCCCTATTGAAAGGGCCCCAATGCATGTAGCCGCACGACCAGGGAAGAAAATATTTATATGACTAGTACATCTCCAAAATATAGTATGACATCATGCACACGGTCACCAAGGCAACCGCATATCAAAATATAAGTTTCTAATTTTTGTCCCTTTAGGATCTCTACATTCCATGTATTTGGTATAAATCCTGTCATTTTACCTAATTCAATCTAATTTAAAAATAACCAACGTATTATCCAATTATTAACTAAGGCTAATAATATAGGTATCATCATACTAGCCATTACATGCAAGTGTTATCCATAGCTAACCATATATAGTTTTAAGGGGACTTTTAGGTGCCCTTCCATTTACTATATTAAACCACTTGAGGGATTTCATGTGCTCCTCAAGAATAACTATTTGCCATTTTCCATTACCAACTATTTAAAACATGCATAATTCCTTTACCAAGTTTTAAAATAAGCAAGAGTTCCATTAAAAGCAGTCAAGGCAATGAACATATATTTATAAGCAATTTGTAGAGAGTTTCTCAACTATAGATGCCCCATTGACCAAGTTGACCAAAAATAAGGTCATGTTCTTATAGTTGGATGTATGTGAGCATAGTTTTGAGAATTTAAAAGATAAATTGACTTTGACTCCAATTTTGACCTTACCCGAAGGTAATTATGGTTTCAGGGTATAATATTTTGCTTCTCAAATTGGTCGTAGTTTTGTATTAATGCAACATAGTAGGGTGGTTTCCTATGCTTCTAGTAAATTCAAAGTTCATGAGAAGTACTACCCTACTCACGACTTTGAGTTGTTAGTCATGATTTTTGTGTTAAATATTTGGTGACATTATCTTTATAGGGTTCATGTTGATATTTTTTCTAATCTTAAAAGACTTCAATATGTTATTACTCAAAAGGAGTTGAATCTCTATCAAATGAGGTGATTTGAGTTATTGAAAAACTATGATACGAGTCTTCATTACCACCCCGGTAAAGCTAATATAGTCACTGATTACCTTAGAAGATTATCCATAGGATGTTTGGCCCATGTAGATGAGGATAAGTGGGAGTTGGTAAAGGTAATTCACTATTTGGATAATCTTAGAGTTTGACTTGCATAGTCTGAGAATGGTGGTGTATTTATGCTTTCGGTATTTTAGTCATCTCTTATTGTTGAGATAAAGGAATAGTGAGTATTGGAACTTAACTTGATGAATATCAAGAGTAATATGGGTCAACACAAAGTTGTAGACTTTGTGATTGGTGGTGATAGTATATTAAGATACTTAGGTAGAGTATAAGTTCCTGAATATAATGTATTGAGGAAAAGGACCATGGTTGAGGCTCATAAATTCCATTATACTATTCACCCTAGTTTAACTAAGATGTATCATCATCTTAAAGAGTTCTATTACTGGGGTAATATGAAATATGATGTGGCTAGTTATGTGGCCAAGTGTATTATGTGCTAACAAGTGAAAGTTGGCACATAAGGCCCGGACATATGTGTCATGAGATTTCATTACCTGAATTGAAGTGGGAGGCAATTAATATGGATTTCATTGTCAGTCTTTCTCGATCTCAGAATCAATGTGGTTTTTTTGGGTCATTATATATAGAATCACCAAGTCTACTCGCCTTTTTGCCATGAGGACTAATTACTTGACAGCAGTTTATGCTAAGTTGTATATTGCAGAGATCATAAAGTTACATGGTGATCTGGTAATGATCATCTAGAATTATGGTCCTCCATTTTCATCTTATTTTTCAAAGTCATTCCAAAAATGTTTAGGCACTAGAGTGTGCCTTAGTATCGCTTTACATCTACAAATAGAAGGGCAAGCAAAGAGAACCATCTAAATATTAGAGGATATCTTGTGGAATTTTGTGATTGATTAAGGTTGTCGTTGGTATGACCACTTTTCTTTAATTGACATTTCCTATAATAATAGTTACCACTATAGTATTTGCATGACCCTTTTTAAGGCATTGTATGGTAGGGTATGTAAATCTCATATTGGGTAGTACGAGGTTGGTGAGGGTAAGTTACTTGGCACCAATATAGTTTACTAAGCCTTACACAAGGTGAAGGTGACTCACAATAGATTAGAAACTACTCAAAGTTATGAAAGTCCTATGCAGATGTGAGGCGTAGGGACTTAGAGTTTTGTGTTGGTGATTAGGTATTCTTGAAAGGGTCTCTCATGAAGAGAGCGATGCGGTTTGGTAAAAAGTGGAAGATTTGTCCCCGGTATGTTGGTCCCTACTTGATTGTGAAGAGTGTTGGCTATGTTTCCTATAAGATGGAGCTGCCTTCTAGAATGAACTCCATTCACCTAGTATTATATGTGTCTATCTTGTGGAAATCTGTAGGTGATCCTTCGTTGGTTTTTCCCTTAAGTGATATTGATATCTTGAACATTTTGTCCTATGAGGACATCCCGATGAGGATCTTTGATCAAAAAGTTTACCAGCTGCGAATGAAAGAAGTGCCTTTAGTAAAGGTTCTATGGAGGAACCAAAAGTCCAAGAAAGTTACTTGGGCGGCAAAAGAGGACATAAAGTCCAAGTATCCACATTTTTTTCCAGTTCTGGAAACTTATAATAAAGGTTTGTGTTAATCTTCTTACCTTGATTTATGTCTTAATGGACAATGGGTTAAAGTCCCAAATATTCTAATTGATTTATGACTTATTAGACCATGGGTTCAAGTCCCTAATGCCTTTAAATTTTTTGTGTCATTGGCGTAATGGGTTTAAGTCCCTACTACTTTTAATTGTTTCATGCCTTTGATAAATGATGGGTACGAGTCCCTGGACTTTGAGTTAAGCAATTATCTTTTATAGTTTGATAGATTAAAGTCCCTAACTTTGGAAATGAGTAAGTGTTTTGATAATTAATGGGTTTGTGTCCCAAAGTTAATGAAATGATTAGTCGATTGATAATGAGCATGATGTGTGATGTGTGCTTTGTCCTAACTTGATTGAAGGTTGATTTGATGTGTGACGATGTGTTGACTTGTGTATATGCTTTCATTACCCATCATTCGCGGATGAATGATCCCAGTGGGGGAGAATTGAGACAATTAGACTTTGAGCCAATGAAAAATCTCTTCATTTGATGTCAATAGGGTGGGTACAACTAGGGGCATGAGTCATAGCCCTTGGATACAAGTTATAGCCTATTTTGCTTCCTCTCTCATACCTTAAGAAGTGTGGTGAGGGTTATTCACTATCCTGGGTATAAGTGAGCCTCAAATCAATCGTACCTAAAGGTACAAGTCATACCACGACCAATCGTATAAAGTGAAGTCTTAGTTTGGAGTGGACTATTTTTGGTATGGTTGTTGGATATGGTTTAGGACATGAGTAGTACCATTTGGATATGACTGAATGGTGAGTACTTGTACCCTAACCAGTGTCGATGACCAAGGAGAATGTAACACCCCAGAAAATGGGTCCCGGAGTGTCACACGGTGCTTGAGGCTATGAGTAGCCCCAAACTAACCCTTTGAGCCATTTTCATTCAGTTCAACACAAATCAACGTGGTTTCCATAAATAACCCTCAAATATCAACAGAGTAAATATCATCCAAGAATAAAAGAATTTCAGAAAGATAACAAAATAATACTTATTAGTCAACTCCCAACATCTATACTAGTCTGACAAGCCTCTAAGAAAATCAATAAAACTAGTGAGCCTTTGAGACATGCCCCAACTGACTCATACTCAGTTATCAAATGTAAACAATTTCGTGAAACCAACATCAGACAGCACATCCTCGAAACATGAGGACTCACCACAACAGAGGTTGTAGAACAGCGTGCCCAAAGAATCACTATCGAACCTGGAACTGAGCACCTGAACCTATATTCCGAAAAATGTAGCCCACATCCGAAGATGTAGGTCAGTACCATGGAAAGGAACCGAGTATATGGGGGTGTATGTAGTTGTATAAACATAATCATCATAAATATTTATAAGAAATATGCAGGATGTATGAAAGACTCACAGAGCCCGAAAAAAATCATCATAATTATGAGACGATGAAATAAGTGCAATAACACATGCGAGTCATCATATAATTTGTCAATCATTTTTATTTCATCAAGAATATCAATTCTCATAATGTAAATATCATTTAAATCTTTCGAAAAAATAACTTTCACAATTCCACTTTTAAATCACTTGACCATTCACCATAGACAAAAGGAAACACACACACTGGGAGATCCTAAAACCGACATAAACCATGTGAGCTTCATGGATTCCAACGTACAACCCACGTTGGGGAGAGTCGTCCTATCCTTGCCATCGGAGTAGGACTATCGATATCAAATACATACAAACAAGTGATCACTATATAAATTAGCCCCAGGATCCCTCCTAAGGGGGCACATAGTTCTAGGGAAGTAAGGTCTTTTTATACCTCCCACATGGTGCTAAAGATTTCTCCCGAACTTAGCTCAGATCATTTCAAAGACAATCCATAACAAAATAATTTCAGTAATATATAAATATACATCGGGAGTCATCATGCTTCCCATCTATCAAAATCAACCATGTTGTGGATTTCTTTTAGACTCGAGTTCAAAACAACTCCATTAAGACCAAAAGGTCAAATCATTCAAAATATCTCAAATATTCAATATCAACGTGCTTATAACACACACTTTCTCAAAAAAACACAATTTCCAATGAGGATTCATGACCCAAATATCAAAATCATGATAAATATCGTTCAAGATTCAGGCTTTATATCTCCACACATGTAAATTCATCTTTCAAAATCATAAACATCAAGATTTGATAATAATCATCATAAGATATGGGTTCATGCTTAAAATTCATAAAAAACCATGCATTTGTAAAGAAAATTACTTTTGGGCATAAGAACGAAAGATAATTCTTGTTGAAAAACCCCACATACCTTGAATGATGACCTTTAGATCGATACTCATTTTTGAGATGTTAATCGTGCCTTTGAATGATGGTTCTTGGAGTCTTGAACTAGGAACTTGGAATCTTGAATAAATGGTGAACTTTGGAGGTTCTTGAAGTAGGATGTAGGAGCTTAAGGTTTTCTTTTTGAGGGAATTTGATGAAATATAACATATAATGCTTCTAATTGGCTTTAATATAGGTTTTGGACGGATTTTTGGTGAGGGTGAATGACCAAAACTCCCCTAAAAATCAAATAATTCTCGAACTTGTCCTTTGGTGGACTGTTTTGATAGTCTGAAGTAGATCAACCATAATGTTTTACTCCGATTTCCAAATTGGATTAAACCAATTTCATTTGAAATAGGACTATCATATCTTTCCGTTGATATATAGTACCTCACCAAGATCATTGTGTACGAGGAGTTATGATCGTTTGAAGTTGACCCAAAAATTTACTTCTGATAGGCTAAAGTAGATCGACCGTAACTTTTTTCTTCGATAGAAAAATTGGATAAAACCAATTTCATTGGAAAGAGGACTCATAGAGCTTTCCGTTGATATATAGTAGATCACCCAGATCATTATGTACAAGGATTTATGATCATTTAAAGTTGGAGCAAAAATAAGCCAGGCCTCAGTACTTTTTTCTGCACGTTTTACTGTTCACTACTATTCACGGTTCGATCGAAATGTTCATAACCCGCCGCTCGGGTGTCCGTTTTGGATGATCCACATATCATTGGAAATATTATTCGATAATGTACGCAATGGTGGGTCATACTCTAAGACATTCCACACGAAAAATTTATAATTCATTCTAGAAGATAGAACCCAACACGTTTACGCACAAAATTTCAATGAAAAATTTCCTGGGGTATTACATCATTCCCCCCTTGGAAACATTCTTCCTCAAATGATGCTAGACATGCCAATATTAGATAGGGAATAGAACATACAGCTGAAATCATTCATTAGACTCATCACCACATCGTTTCTCACTCCGAATGCAACATAGAATGCATAAAATCAAGAAACCACAGCAGAACACATAATAAGTGACAGTGGAACTGCTGGAACTTTTATCAAAAGTGCATGATTTTGGAAAGAACGGTACCTTTGTCTTGATCAGAGTTCACGGAAAATAGGTGCGGGTACTTGGATCACATATCCGCCTCAGCTTCCCAAGTTGCACCCTCAAAAGTTTGGTTTCACCATAACACCTTGACTAAGGGAACTTCTTTGTTCCTTAGTCTTCGGACACTGAAATCAAGAATCTCAATAGAAATCTCATCAAAAGAAAGATTTTCTTGACTGTCAGCACTCACAGAGGAATCCACTACCACCGTATCGCTAATATGCTTTCTAAGCATGGAGACATGGAATATTGGATGAACAGAGAACAACTCTAAAGGCAACTCGACCTCATAAGCTACCTTACCAACACGGCTAAGAATTTTGTAAGGACCAACATAACGGGGACTAAGGTTCCCCTTATTTCTGAATCTCTTCACCCCCCTCATGGATGAAATTTTTAGATACACTAGGTCACCAACTTCAAACTCAAGGTCTCTCCTTCTAACATCCGTATAAGACTTCTGAAGACTCTGCATAGTTTTCAACCTTCCCCTAATCAACTAAACTTTTTCCATAGCCTTAAATACTGAATTAGGACCAATCATAGCCGCTTCACCCACCTCAAACCAACCTATGGGTGATCTACACTTCCTTTCATATAAGGCTTCAAATGGAGCCATGCCAATACTAGAGTGGAAACTGTTATTTTATGCAAACTCTATCAACGGTAAGTGATCATCCCAACTTCCCTTAAAGTCACGTGCACAAGCTCTCAACATATCTTCTAAGGTATAGAAAGCAGAACTCAAAAGCACTTGGGTACAAAGACCCTTTTGAAAAGCTTTTCGAAATGATAGACAGGGGAACTACATGCATCTGACTAGCTCTCAGATATATAATCTAGCATAATCCTCAGCAGTATATGAAGTATGAACAAGCAATAAATGAGCAGACTTAGTCAACCTATCAACCACAACCCAAATGGAATCATGATGGTGTGGGGAAGGAGGTAAACCAATCACGAAGTCCATATTTATCTTTTCCCACTTCCAGGTGGGAATACTAAACTCTTATATCATACCACCAGGTCTTTAGTGTTCAACCTTAACCTGTTGGCATGTTGCATACTTAGCTACAAATGCTGCTATATCTTTCTTTATGCCACTCCACCAATAGATTTCCCGCAAGTCTCGGTACATCTTGGTGGCACCAGGATGAATAGATATTGTGCCCCGTGCGCTTCAGCCATAATCCTCTGTTTCAGATCATCAATATTTGGGACACACAATCTACCCTAGAATCTCAACACACCATCTCCCCCTTGGGAGAAAACCTCTACTTTTTGGTCCTTGACTGACTCCTTCAGTCTGACTAAACTAGCATCTAAGTATTGCTTTTCCTTCACTTCCGAAACCAAGGAGGATTCGGAACTACTCTGAACCCCTAGACTACCTTCAGCAGAGTCAAAAAACCTAACCCCCAATCTAGCCAAACGATGTACATCACGAGCCAACTCTTTCTTATCTTTTACCACATGCAAAACACTACCCATGGACACTCTACTTAGGGCGTCCACCATAACATTGGCCTTGCCCGGATGGTACAGCATACATATATCATAGTCCTTTAACAATTCTAACCATCGTCTCTGCCTAACATTCAATTCTCTCTGGGTAAACACATACTGCAGACTCTTATGATCAGTGAAAACATCAACATGGACACCATACAAATAGTGTCTCCAGATTTTCAAAGCAAACACAACAGCAGCCAACTCAAGGTCATGGGTGGGGTAATTTTTCTCATCGGGTTTTAACTGTCTAGAAGCATAAGCTATCACCTTACCCTTCTACATCAATACGCAACCAAACCCAACTCTTAAAGCATCACAGTACACCACAAAACCATCAACACTATCATGCAAAGTCAAAATAGGGCCTGAGGTGAGTCAAGTCTTCAACTCCTGAAAACTCTTTTCACAAGATTCGGACCACAAGAACTTCAATTTCTTTTGGGTAAACCGAGTCATAGGAGACGCTATAGAGGAGAAACCCTTAAAAAAACAGCGGTAATAGCCAACTAAACCCAAGAAACTTTGGATATCAGTCAGAGAAATAGGTCTAGGCCAATTTCTAACAGCTTTGGTCTTTTGGGGATCAATTCTAATACCCTCGGAAGAAATGATATAACCCAAAAAAGAAACTGACCTTAGCCAAAACTCGCACTTACTGAACTTGGCTACAACTTATGATCTCTAAGGGTTTGCAAGACAGTTCGGAGATGATCAGAATGTTCATCCTCACTACAGGAGTACACTAGTATATCATTGATGAACACTATGACAAACATATCCTGATATGGTTTGAACACTCAATTCATGAGGTCCATGAAAGCTGTTGGGGCATTAGTTAACCCGAAAGACATAATAAGAAACTAAAAATGGCTATAACGAGTTCGAAAAATGATTTTCGGGATGTCACACTCCCTAACTTTGAGTTGATGATAGCCGAAACAAAGGTCTATATTTGAGAAATAACTTGCACCTTGCAATTGGTCAAACAAATCATCTATTCTCGGAGGGGGGTACTTATTTTTTATGGTGACTTTATTCAGTTGGCAGTAATCAATGCACAAACGCAAAGAGCCATCTTTCTTTCTCACAAACAACACAGGAGCACCCCAAGGAGAAACACCGGGCCTTATGAAACCCTTATCTAGTAGATTTTTGAGTTGCTCTTTCAACTTTTTAAGTTCTGCAGGGGTCATATGGTAAGGAGGAATAGAAATGGGCTGAGTATCAAGAAGAAGATCAATCCCAAACTCTGTCTCTCTATCAGAAGGTATCCCTGGGAGATCATCCGAAAAGAAAACAGAAAACTCATTGATGACGTTAACAGACTGGAGAGTTGGACTCTCAGACGTAGTATCTTTGACTCTAACCAAATGGTAATTGCACCCCTTGGAAATAAGCTTTCTAGCTTTATGGTAAGAGATAAAATGATTCTTAAGTGATTCAAGATACCAGACCAGTCAATATGGATGCACCTGGAAATTGAAACTAGACCACTTAGGTCCGATAATGAATAGAGGCATAAGAAGAATACACCCAGTTCATACCAAGAATCACATCAAAATCTACCATGTCTAACTCAATCAGATCAGCAAACAAGACTCTATGAAGAATGGTAACAGGACACTTTTTATACACTTTCTGGGCAACAATTGAATCACCCACAGGGGTAAAAACTAGGATAGACTCAGGAATAATCTCAGGACTCATTTCAAAATTCACGGCAATAAACTGGATCTAGGATCTAACAAAGCCAACACATTAAACTAAAATATACGAAGCATACCAGTAATAACATCGGGAGAGTCCTCCTGTTCCTCGTGGGATGGTAGAGCATAGAATCTATTCTGGCACTGCCCGCCAGCATTGCTAGAAGAGGCGCCCTGAGCTGGGGTCTTAGGGCGATAGTCACGACGTCCTTGTCCATATTTTGGACAATCTCTAACTCTGTGACCCATGTCACCACACCAGAAACAACGCTTCTTCTCACCCCAACACTCAACCGAATGAGCCCTACAACACTTAGGACACAGGGGATGATTTGGCTTACTGCCAGCACTGTATTGGGACCTGGATACATATGACGTGCTACCTTACTCCTGCCTATCTCTAGGAATGAGAGCACTAGCAGATAACGGTGCTGGTATAGACGAATAATCCTGATACTGAGGGAGACTGTCTCTCTGTGATCTAGTCTGACCCTATCTGTACTGCTCAGACCTAGCTCTCTTATTCCCTCTCATTATATCTCTCTCCTTAATCTTGTCTTCCTTAATCTATTAGGCATGAGTCATCAGCCTAGAAAGATTCATCTCACTATTCAGCATAGCAGACCTACACTCCTTAACAACATAACTAGACACTCCGATCATAAACTTACTCATACTAGCCCGATTATCAGCCTCTAAGTCAGGAGCATACTTAGCCAACTGATTGAACTTTAGACAGTACTCCTTAACAGTCATAGTGCCCTATCACAGGTTCATAAACTCTTCCACCTTTGCCTCCCATATCTCCAAAGGGAAAAACTTATCCAGGAATGCATCCTGGAACTCTTGCCAAGTTGTAGGGATATCTCCCTCACCTCTACCTTTCCTCCAAGCAACAACCCAGTCATAAGCAAGGTCTTTCAACCTATGCACAGCAAACTCCACACTATGTTCCTCAGATACATGCATTACCTGAGTAAAATGAATTAACTGTATTTTCTTCATCTTAAGATTCCATATTTATTCATAAATACACAAAAATTTTAAATAAATCAATCAAGATAAAACAAGAAAGCTCTTATAAAGTGCATCAAGATTTAAAAACAATTAATATGGAAAAAAATACATATAGTCACAAATACTCAAAATTGGAGGTAATTTGTTGCCTTTGTCAAGAAAATGAAAAAAAGACATAAAGCAATGCCAGAAACAATTAGACAGGGAGCAAGAGTATTTTGTGCACAATTTGTAAAACTATAACCTTAACAACTATAGCATGATCTACAATAGCTCCATCCAAGCCTAAAAATTACAATATAAATCTAAAAATAATTCGTATCACAATCAAGCTCCTAGCAACCATTTTTATAGCATAATCAAATAACAAATTCACTAATTTTGCTGATAAATTTAAAAATTCTAAAGATCAAGAAGCTTAACCACAAATATATTTTTACTTCTGGAAACATAAGAAAAGTAATCTTTAACGACAAGCTACAAGTAGCACTTATCATGAAAACAAAAAGGAAAAGTAGCTCATAGAAAACAAGATACGGACAGAGAAAACAAGAAGAAATTAGAATATTATCACAGTTTACAAGTTGTAGCAAAGATGAGTGACTGCCGATTATGTGAAGAAGAATATTCTATCTCGACTAAACAATGATTAACTTTTGATAAGAAAATGAGAGATTGAGAGTTGAGAGAGTGGTTGAGTGAGATAAGAGAGAATAAGTGTCTAGAGAGATGCGAGTTATTTTTAGATCTTAACTTTTAATTCTAATGCCATAAGTCCTAACCCTACCTACCTCAGGAAAATAAAACTATTTTTATTTTTTATCTGCACCGCACAATAGCACAACTATATTTGTCTCAACCTGCACCACTCGTACGCTCTTAAACACATACCGCAAGACCCCATTGCCATCCCTAATAATACTTCAATGTTTGTCTTATGATATTATGCGGGAATGTACTAAGTTATAACTAATGTAGGATCTAAACATAGCACTAAAAGTTGTGATAAGATAGCTTGGCTAATATAACATGACTGAATATGTAGAAATAGAGATGAATGCCCTCAAGCCATGAGTGAGAAAGGAACTTTACTTGGTCAGCATATATTGGGTGATCTAGAATTTCCTTGGTTAGTCTCGCAAAAAGTTTTAGGGTAGTATGTTATGAAATGATCATAGATCATTTTCAACTTAGTACACTTGCACCCAAAAACCAACCAAATAAAATAAGTATCACTTGCACCCTAAAATTTGAGCCTTATATCGACCATCTTTTTAAAACCATTTACCTTTCACTTCTAATACATTGAAATTTTTTATGCCCTAGTCCCTCCTTCAACATTGTGTACCTCAGCTCGAGCATATCATATATGTTGAGGATGGCTATCATAGGAACATAGCAGAATATGGGTATGAAAAAGAAAGTGAAAAATAAGGAGAAAAAAGTTCAAGCACATTATGATCATTCAAAATAGATAGAAAAATAGAGGTATGTCTAATAAAAAGTTTAATTTAAAAATAAATCATACCTAAACCTGAAAATTAAAATAAAGTAAAAGAAAAGGGTGAAATCAAAAAACAGCTAGGTTTGTTGAGGCAAAAGTAGTGTAGTGCCAAGGAGGAATATGTCACTGAAGCCAAAATGTATCATTTCTATCCACAAGACAGCATTACAAGCCTACCAATGATTTATGGTGATCCTAACTCAAAAACTCCAAAGTTGGATCATAGAAAATAAGGAAAAGCTTATAGTATCAAAACACACAACCTGACTTCTTTGTGAGAGTTAAAGATTTGATGTAGTCCTTATGCTTGATATTATTATTGCATGTACTGAATAAGATGGGTCATCTTTGATATAAGGGAAAAGGTGTTGTCATTTTATTCTCTCTTATTTAGGTAGTTGAATGATAGTTTTCCTAGGGTTTATATTCATAATGTAATGCTATCTCCTAATTGCGTTATGTTGGAGTACATTTTTTGCATATGCACTATAGTCAGTTTTGTTTTGAAATTTTTTTGAAAGGTATCAAATTAGTTGATGGTTTGAATGGGTGTTTGTGAATGAATTTTAAAAGAAGAAGGTTTGCCTCAGAAATTTTAGTTTAGCTATAGAGATAGACATCTTGGTTCAAATAGGAGTGTTTTTTGCCTGAGGACATGCAAACATTCTGAGTCGAGGTTTTTTAAGTGTCATAGATTTACGACACTAAAGATGCTTAAAATAATAAATTCCTACATATCCAAATGAATTTTAACATAGAGATAATGTGTTTGTTGAGTTTTATAGGCAAACTTGGGTTAGAAGTAAGTAGAATGGAACAAGGAAAAAAAAAGTACCAAATAATAGAATACTGCTTGGACAACAAATCATTGGGTGACACGACGACTCCTCATTATGTTTTTGTCATGCCCTTGAATATCTAGACTCAAAATAGTAAGGCACAAGTTGATTATGACTCTTAGGGAAAGACTACAAGTCCTAATGAGATTCTTTCTGACTTAAGAGGATAAAAAGCCATGAAAGATGCATTTGAATAGCAGTGGAAATAGAAGCTAGTGATGAGTCATAGGGTTAGGCTATGACTCATAGTGACCTTCATTTTGAGAATATTTTCATGTTTTATTAGTGTCCCTATGAGTCAGGAAATGACATGTATAGTGAGTGACCTGATGAGTTATCACTAACCATAGGGAGCCTAGACGACAATGGTTGACAATGAGTCATTGTCAGTCCATATGACTCATTGCCTGAGGCATCATTACTACTGACCATTGTCATCTAGTATTGCTTAGGGAAAATGTGATGTAATTATAAATACCGCTTTGGTATTTTTTTATTATTTTACACACTTTATACACTCTTAACATTTTTTTGAGTTCTGAGATACATTCTTGATCTTGGAATCATTGTTCTTGTTTTTTTAGGGTTTGAAATTGATTTGAGATTTTCATTTTTATTTTTATTATTTGTAAGATCACTCATAGGATTTCATCCATGAATTCTATGTGTTTTCATACTACAATGAGCAGCTAAAACCTATAACTAGGGTTATGGGAACCCTAATGGATTAAAAAAGTAAAGGAGATTTAAAGTCGTTGTAGATTGGTGTTATTGCATGTACTGTGGTTTCCTTTGATTTGATTCAATTCTTAATGGTTGAAAATCTTAGATACTATCCTGGATTAAATACTAACTTGAGACTAAGGAAAATATTAGGAAAAGAAGATCACCACAGTAATTTGATATTGCAAACCTTCATCTAATTAACTTAAGATAGATAGGAGATAGTTAATCTGAGATGCAAAACTAGGGTTAGTAATGCGATACTCTGAGTACAAGAGGTGATGAGTGAAATTCACCCGAAACAAGGTCGAGAGATGGTTAGGCGATATATAACTTTTTAGATTTTGTATGCATTGCACCAAGATAGTTAGATGAGCGTGATAAGTCTGCGTAGTTAAGAAATCAGGGGGAACACAATCTTTATAATCATCTTCTATTAATAACAACCCTATTTTCCAGAGAATCATCACACTTACTATTGGTCTTACCAAACACCCTATATACTTCCTGCACTTTCCAATTACATCAGCACACTCGTGATAGATTTCCATCCTATTACCTATTGATCGACTCCAATCTTATTTGGTTCTATACCTGACTAGTAAGTGCATTATACTTTCTAGGAGGTGTAATTTGGACGACATCAACCTTGTTTCACCTATTTGTAGTCAATATATACTCATGATACACTCCTTTTCTTAATAACCAACACTAGATAACCCCTAGAGAATCCACTAGGATGAATAATTCACATATCAACTAACTTTTCCAACTAAATCTTAAGGTCTCTCAACCTAAACGGAGCCATTCAATAAATTTGAAAGAAATTCCTTTAGTTCTGGCTAACAAAAAAATGCACAACTCTATGTCCAAGTATAGAGGTATACCATGGAAATTTGTAGGAAATACCTCATGAAAGATCAAAACCATGGGAACTGACTCAATAGAAGAGGACTTTATACTAACACCTCGAAGATGTTCTAGAAAGGCAAAACAATTCACCCAATTAGCTTCTTTAGAAAAAAATGGTACAGTAATATCAAAGTTATATATAATATGATTTTAAAATAAATCATATCAAAGATTGTCAATCTACCAGGCATAACAACCCATAAATAAAATAGAACAAGTATGATGTATATGGGTTACTACCATAATGTCTCTAATTAGATTAGACGTATAAAAATGACAGCCAAATATATCACAAACCAAGTCCATTCCCAAGGTAAACTTCATAGATACCTATTAATAGGTAGAACTCTAACAAAATAAAACTTTAGCCACTTCATTCCAGGCAAGAACTGTACCTGTAATGACAATATCAAAAGCCTTGGCCTCAGTCTTTCCATGAAGTCAAAATAATAAGCTCTATCAAGAATCTAGGCAACGGCCTTAGCAGGTTATGAACGACCTTTGCTTGCATTAAAACCAAACCCTTTATCCTCTCTAATAATTACCCTACCATCCCTATGGATGATCTCTACCATTATCTCTACCTCCTAAACTTTTAGAAACCATATCCCTATTATTACTCGTAAAAACAAGCTTGTATCCCAGGCAATCTCTCTTAGAGTTGCCAATAGCACAACAATTATAACAACCTCAATTTTTGGAGGTGTATTAGCCAATGAATATGAAGTTCCTTAGATTTTTGCAATAGAGGGTTGTTGAGTAGCACATGCCTGACCGACTATATCAAGTTGCAGAGCTGGCTGAATAGGACTATCTAGAGAGGCCTAATAGCTAGGACACCAGGACTAGGAATCACCAAATTTACATATATTTATGTACTTATTTGCTAATACTTTAGTTTGGCCAACCTTCTTGACGCCTAAATTATTGACAGAATCAACAATATTATCGAAGGTCTTTCAAATAAAATTCATGTGCATACACAAAACCTATAAGTAAGTGTTCAAACTCTTCACAAACAACTAAATCCTATACTCTTTTTCCTTAAATAACTGAGTAGCATAATGGGACAAGGCATGATACTTAGCCTTAGCAGCTACAACAAATATATTTCCCGACTTAAGGACCAAAAACTAATTTTTTTAGATCAAAAAGAGTATAGAGTAAATATTTCTCAAAAAATACAATATGAAACTGACCCTAAGTTAATGGATGAAAAGGTTGGTGACTAACATTGCACATATGCCTTCTACCTGTGCTTTGCATCACCTTGTAGTTGGAAAGTAACAAACTCAACTCAATGGTGCTCCTCAAAACCCATTTTATTTAGCCTCTCTATCATTTAACAATGAACTCGAATGCATCCTTAGTATTAGAACCAACAAAGGTAGGAGGGTTTATTTTTAGGAACTTAGTTAGCATATCATGTTTGATCCTAGTTATAATAAAAACAAGTATTGTATTGGAAAGTATCAGTCCCCAATGACTCACTCATCCTAAGGATAAGAGTGGTAGTTGACTGAGCACTAGGAAATTGATAAGCATGTATAGTTGAGATAGATTTAGTACTGTTCAGTTTACTCTAAAAAGAAAGAACCTACTAAATCATCTTAAGGGACATTAGGGGAAGAGATGCACCCTTTTTTGTTGACGTCTTCTCCTGCACTACATATTCTCATATTGATCTTGGGTAGGAGAGGAATCATAAATTGTTGATGGGCCTGATTAGAGTCTATCAACTCTACACCCTTATGTGTTGTCTAGTCTCTCCCTTTATCCTTAACCCTTCCTAAACTTTAAACAACTGGTTCTACAACTTATTTGCTAGTTTTAAGGGTGTTGCTTTGGCTTCATTATCTATAGTGTAGACCATCTAGGGAAAAATAAATGAAATGGGCAAGATACCAATTTCGATCTTCAAATACCAATTAGATTCAAGTTATAGAAGAAAAAATAATTGAATTTATAAATTACTAAAGTCCTATAGCATTTCAGAGAAAAATACAAATGTCTCTGAACCATTCCAAAAGACTCTACTTGAGTCATTTTGGTACAATGAGATCAACAAGCATAAGGCTCTGATACCAAATTTATAATGATGCAATACCCATCATGAGTGGCACCCACACTAACTCTCTAGTGGGAAGACCATTTGTCTCAACTACTCAGACCTAATAAATAATCAAATTTAAAATAAACTAATCACTTTATCTAATAAACCAATATCTTATGTTTTGTAGTAATAATATCCAATGTGAAATTAAGATAAATGCATAAATAGCCCCTAAAATCTGATAATCATTGTACCAAAATCACTATAAATGTCAATATCAGGTTTTAACCTAAAACAACTAAAAATATCCTAGATTGAAAAAATAGACCAAAACCTAAGTGGAAGGCTCGTGCTAATCATAAAGATATAGCTCACCCTTGAGTTACAATGCAGTCTTCACTAAATTTTATATCTCGATAAACTTCCATAAAATGGTCTACACTTAACAAAAAGAAGATTTGTAGTATTAATATCTAAGAAACAATGGTGTACTGGTAGGTCATCAGCCAACCCAAAAAAAGTATGTGAAGCCCCATAACTTAGTAAATAGACATGAACACCTACCATAAAACTATACTTCAATTATGTGACATATAACCATTAAAACAACACCATAGAGTGCAGTCAAGTACAAGTTGTTATAGACAACAACTCAAGCTAAGAGATATGCCAATTATTTCAATTTAGCTCGGAACACTCAAGGATCTAATTCAATAACAACTATGACCATAATTATAAATACCAATTGACAAAAGGAACAAAAATATAACATGTCAATACATAAACCTGGTTCACTAAAGGAACCATCACTCTCGCTAATACCTTGTACACACATATTAATGGTCTTGTGATCACACACTTGTTATGACCTGAAAGGGTCATTTTTTTCAACATACCAAAACTTTAATACATTTATTGCCTACAAACCTTAATTCACCCAATCTCTTAAAGATGTCCAAATATGATATATCCCATAACAATTAATATATATCACAACAATCACAATTACTATAAAACAAAAATCAAACTTGTAAAATGAACAAGCTTTAATATAACTACTTGTAGGTGACTAAAAGTTTGGATATAATTTAACTATCTACTTTTTTTATCATGCATTGTAACAAACATTTGATGAAATAATTAACAGGCACACAAAAATCAAGTTGGGTTTAAACTACATCACCTATATGAATCCAAGATTGCACCATTCTATTGAACTTTAACCTTGCCTTTTCTTGTAATTTTAGCTTGGCTGTTGCCTAAAAACACTAACATTATCACAATTCAACAATGACCTAGTATATCCATGGAATACAGCCTAATCTGATAACCCCAATGTTTAATTTCATGATTATTACCCCTATTTTTGTTTTTTTAATCATTATACTATATCACTACAAATTTCATGAATTTAATGGTTAATTCAAATCATGGAATTACAAATTAACAACTTTTAACCATAACCAAAAACAAAAGTTATTTGAATAAATTCAACTGATTACATAAGAAAAATCAACTAGGTCAAGTTAAGTCACTCCTAACACCCAAGCACTAGCCATTCTATAGATTAATATTTGAAAAATAGATAATGAAAAGGGTTAACTTACCTTTACAAAGAAATATAATGGAATTTATGTTCAAATCACACAAAATTACCTCTCCCAACCCTTAGATATATGTGAAGTGAAATAATATTTCTAGGGTATTTTTGACGTTAATAATGTAATGCCCTGTGTCTGTGAGCTATTGTACATCTTATGACTCATCCCTTTGAGTCATATATATATCATATTACTCGAATATAGGGAGTCATACCAATATAAGTGTAGGGTGATGTGAAATCTATCTAATGTATGATTTGACCCTAGAAGTCATCAAGAAAGGTACGAGTATTACAAAGATTAGTCATAAGTACAACAAAATAGTTTCCAAAGGTCCTATCCAAGATGTGGTTGGATGAACCCAATTTGTATAGACAAGTAATGAGTAATAAGGTTTGACTATTATGTTGATCAGTGTGTGATACCCTTGTCACTATCAAGCTTATGAGTTATGTATGCAAAGTCGTACCCTTCCTTTCAAGTCGTATGGTAGACTAGTAAGAACTAATGATTAATTTCTTAAAGTTTAGCTAAGGGATTTTTGGTCTTTTCCTCTGTAATAACTTCCACCTACGACCTATAACCCTTAAGAAAGAATCATTTTCCTTCTTTTTCCAATCAATTAACAACACATACCTCATCCCATCTTCAAGAACATAAAGATTAGGGCTCTTCAGCAAAAATTTATCCTTCAAGTCTCAAGGTTTAAACACTCTTCACAAGTAAAGAGAATTAAGTTCAGTAGAGTTTATGAGCAAGGATATTCTTTCGTCATTATGCCCAAAGCACATGATTTTATGATTAAATTTATCTATTTGGAATTAAGATTCATACACAACAAGCAATACTCTTTATTATGAAACTTGCATATATTTAAGTTTTGACTTATAAAATTCATATTTTGATTTTAAATTTCAATATCTCTATGGGATTATTGAAAGATTTCAAGGTAACTAATGAGCATAAAATTCTGTTATGAGTTTCTATGAATTAAAGAAGGAATTTTAAGTTTTAAGTACAAGAGTTGACTTTACAAGAAGATTATCCTCTTAATAACCATTGATAAGTTCAATGACATTATTTAAACAAAATATTGATCTTTTATCCTAAGATAAGATATGAAACAAATAGTTGTTCATAAAGATTATGATTAAAAGAAAGAGAAGCATAACTAATTTATAGTCTATAAACCCTTATACCATTTTTAGGTCGATTTCTTAAAGTATGAGCATTTAAGTATTCTAGGAGTAGTATTTAGCATGGAGAAGGGAATATGAATGAGTGTATCCTAAATTCTTAGAAACTACAAGTCACCGTAGGATAAACTTTTTTCCAATATGGATGAACTACAGTGACCACTGAAGATTAAGGTTTTATTCCAATGGAAAGGGTAGAATAGCTCTACCCAACATGGGGAAGACATTGGACTCCATGGTATATCATATAGTTTATGTCGGTTAGAAGAAACCCCAAAATAAATAATAAGAAGTAAAGTTTTTAGAAACTAAGTATTATGGCTCACAAAGTTTATTATTATGCTTTATTATGCATATTCATGATTTCCGCATAGTTTACTTTACTCTAAATTTATAATTACACAACTTTTATGATAAACTCAATAGTTAAACTAAAGTTGGATAGTTGTCAACATAAGTTCTTGTGTGATCGATCTTTGGCTTCTATTGGTCCATTTTAGTACTTGGTGAAACCACGTACACTTGCGTATGCGCTTGGGCACAACATGTTTAAGGTGTTGTTGTTGGGGACTGGTAAATAGGAAACTATCTTATTTTTACTTACGCTATATTGAGTTGTACATAATTTAGTAATTTTTATTTTTAGTTTTTTTATTATTTTTTTTCTCGCACATTTTTAGAGATCTCAGTATAGGATAGATGGTTTTCGAGGGATGATGATTATTTTAATTTTTGTGAAGGACCCCTCCACGGGGATTTTTTTCTAGATTTTGTTCCAAACAATTCGAAGGGAAGTGTTAGTTTTCAACATGTGAAGCAGACCATACGTTTTGTGGTTTGTGGAAATATGTATCACTCTATAGATATGCATTGAGCTAATCCAAATTCAGTCATGTTTAAGGTAAATGCTCAAAATACAACCAAAGAGATAGATAGAGAGTTGACTCTCCAAACAGATATAGACAAAGCTTCTTATAGTTTGAGAAAGTCTGCGTACTTAAAAAATAAAGTTGTTGAGCAGGTTAAGGAGATACCACCACCACCACCATGATCTTGGGCGTATTTATACGCTTAAGCACCAGAACTTACCCATATTTTAGCTATTTTTGGAGAACAAAGTGCCTAGTTTCTTATGTCTTTACTCTACTTCTATGTAATTGAGCTAACTGATGTGATTAGCATGATTTCAGGTATTGATGAGGTAGATGGAGACATAATGGGACTATGGAATGCGGAGGGCATATGAAACAAGAGAGATTAGCAGTTATAATTAGTTTAGGGACTTAGAAGGCAATTATGAGAGAAAATATTATTAAAAAGATTTGATGCTGAATTTTTATCATTATTCATTATTCTGTAGTATTTTGAAGAAGGGAATAGCGGCTTAGGGTGGAGAGAGAAAATGTTTTTCTCTTGTTTTCACCTATTTGCACACCAAGATGGTCTTCTAGATTTTGGTATGATGAATATTTCTGTCGTGATTTTCGTTTTATTCATGAGTAGCTATGTTTATTACTTATGGTTATGGAAGCCTTGTAACATATAATCTATTACTTTGGGTTTTTGAATTCATTATGTATTGATATGCTTATATCATACTCTCTTCTTTTATCTTGAATTCTCGTGGTTGCAAACATAGAGAATGTGCCTTAAAACTTAACTTGTTCGATAGAAAGGTTGAGGTTAGGAAAATAGAGTAGTGATAAGAAAACAGGATTTCCAACCCCTATTTCATATGTTAATGCCTTAACAGGATTAACTACTTGAACATTTCGTATTGTCTTTGTAAACACATTTGATTCGAGAGAACTAAAGTGAATTAGTCCTTGATGGTTGAGAAACGCTAGGATTATGTTATTAAATACAATATGTTTTTCCATAAGCATGATACATGTATGAATTCGTAAAGCCCATAGTTAGAAAGTATTGAAAGCTACAAGGTGGACATAACCATAGCTTGTTATTTCTCTTAATTCAAATACTACTACACATATCTTATCTTGTTAAACTAAAACTATTAATTTGTGAATTGAATCAAATTGCCCCTTTTTATTTTATAGAAATGAATGACTAAAAGTCAACTAATCTGCATACAACTTCATTAGTACTATATATCCAGGGGGATTCGAGCCTAACCTAGTTGGGTTCTATATTTAAAAGCGACCGCTTACACTCTTGTAAGAGAGTTGTAATTTGGGTGTATTAAATTTTGGCACCATTGTTGGGGAACAAACCTGGGTCACCTGCGTGATAGGATGGAATACTCACCACTATACTACAATGACACAATAATTACATGAATTCAAATAAAACCAACAATCAGAATAAGAGTCATAACTAGAGCCTAGGTGTTTCAAATGTAATGATCCATCACATACTTATGTTATAATGTCATGTGATCCACCAGAATAGTTACATGAAATTAAATGACTAATTTTATCTTATGATGGTCTTCATCCATCAATCATAGAGAAAAGCACCTAATTATGACTAAATAAAACAAAAATCTAACAAGAAACAAAATAAATAAAATGACTAATCCTATTACAGAAGTATACTACGGAGAAGGTCCTATTTTATTACAAAACAAGTGGCAAAGTAACCAACCACCACACTTAAGCTAAGCACTATCCGTAGTTCAAATAACAAATAAAGAACCTAGATAGTAGTACTCTTAATCCACATTAGGAGTTATACCTCTTGCATGGAGATTATCATCCAAGGTAATTTTTCTATATTCATCAGATCATCCATGTCAGCCACACATAATTAAACTAACTACAATTAAGATGAAGGTGGTGAAGTCATCACCCCACACTTAATTTGTTAGTCTAAAATAATTAAGTGTTATTGTCGGGTACTCAAACTTCGATGACATACACTTTGATATGGTGCATCAACATTAGTCACAATACAATTCACTAACTTCAATTCCACCAATTTTACTTCAATGAAACAATTTTTGAAAAAGTTAAGCCTTAGAGCTTCAACATAACAATATACACAAAACACCATCACTTTCATACGATCTAATGGTTTGTGTTCAACAAAATAAGATGGAAACTAATGGTTACACAACTACCATATTACTTGTGAGCAATTCACTCACATGTACAAGCTCAAAGTACGACAACAATGGTTTTTATCTTCCCAAGATGCTAAAAATACTTCTTTGACATAGACATGGCAAGAATTTAATTCATAATCCTCAAGAAATCAATTAACTATAACAAAAGGTCATAATAACTAAGGTTTAAGAAAGTAAAACTTACCTTGAAGATGGAAGATTGAGGAAGATAGGGGGGAAATTCTTGAGATTGTTAAGCAAAGATTAATATTGAAGGACAAATAGAATGGTGAGTGAGCAATCTTGTACAGCTGAGGGGTGAACTAAGGATTACTTTAGGCGTTCATGGTGTGGATTCTACTAAAGAGTGAAATCTGGATCAGATTGAGCCAATTAAAAGTCGGGTACTATGCTAAATTGGGAAGGGTATGTGACGTATAAGGGAAGGCAAATGTTTAAGTGTGCATCGCATAGGTCATCACACAAGTGAAATAGTAATCATGTGCATTATGGTTTGCGTCACACATGTTATCGCACGAGGGTAAGTGGGCAGCGCACATATTATCGCACAAGTTAAAGTGTGTGGCGTATAAGGAATTGCACAAGTGAGGCAGTGAGAATATGGAGAGGCTTGGGTAGTGTGCAAGTTATCATACAACTTCAGGTTTATGGCGCATAATTAATCACCAACTTGAACCAGTGAGCATGTGCAACTAGGTTGGCATTGCATAAGTTATTGCCTACATCAAGGTGTGCAGTGCACATCATGCCACTCATTTTTGCCTAATATTTAGCCTAAGCACATATGTTAGGCGACGCCTTTACCATGGTCTATGTAAACATGGATTCCATGCACCCTATTCTTCATATAAAGCATTGAGAAAGGTCTGTACCACCACAGACCTCCTTGAAAATCAAAAAATAAAGTTGCACCATGAAACTTTGGTGGGCAAATTAACATAATTTGGGTCACAACTCTAACACGAGTCATGACTCGAGCCTTAACATTTGACCACTCCAACTTACTTGTAATGTCACTGTTACGCCTAACTTACCACCATTGATATGGCTCAATTCTAAACCAAATTTGGTACCAATCACCTCCTTAGTACTTCCTGCACCTACACATAATAAAAAACTACTAAAAATGATTAGAAGGATGGGTTACCTCCCACCAAGCATCGTAGTTTTGGTCGTTGCTCGATTCTTATTTTTGTATTTTTATTTAACATGATAAAAAGAGAATAAAATCATTGGTTGCCTCCCAAGAAATGCCTGATTTAACGTCATGGCATGACTCGATTATCTTGACTACTCAGTCTTTGTCAAGATACATCGATGATATTACTTATACCTCATCTTACACTCATCTCCTTTTGTGTTTTCATGGATTTACACACTTTAAAAGTAACCTCTTTCTTGTTGAGCCTAAATTTTAGCTCATTCAACTCCAGGTCAACTAACACTCTCCCGATTGCTAAGAACGCCTGCCCAAAATTATGGGTACTTCAAAGTACACTTCATAATCATAAATTACAAAGTCAGTAGGAAATATAAAATTAGCCACCTTTATAAGTACATTATGAAGAATCCCAACCGACCTTTTACTAATCTATCAACCATAACAAGTTGCATATTTGTGGGTGTAGGGTCTCCCAAACCCAACTTCATATAAATAGCTAGTGGCATCAGATTGATGCTAGCTCCCATATCACATAAGGTCTTAGCAAAATCCAGAGACCCAATCGTACAAGGGATGGGGAGTTCTCCTGGGTCTGCCTTCTTCTGACCAGTGACCTTGTAGAAATAGCACTATAATGATGGAGATTATCCACCAGTTCAAAGCTTACCCCTCTTTTCTTCATCACAAGATCTTTCATAAACTTAGCATATCCGGGCATCTGTTCTAGTGCTTCAATTAAAGGAACATTCACTATTAATTGCTTCAACATAGCCATGAATTTGATAAACTAGCCTTTATCTTCTTTCTTCTTTAATCAATATGTAAATGGGGTTGGTGGCCTTGGGAATTCAACCGGAGCAACTTTTAACTCCTTTCTTATGCCTTGATTCATATCACTAACATACTTTGGCTTAGGTGGCTTTTCCATTTCTACACTTTTTTTTTCCAAACATCCCAACTCCACTGGCACCACTAAATATTTATCGACCATCTCCCAATCCATTTCGATCGCATCAGTATGAGAAGATGCTCTCAATCCTGTACTAGATAACATCTTACTGCTTCTAGTGGCAATAGCCATACATAATCTATCAGTCCTTGGATTTTGGACTGTATCACTTGGTAGAGTCCCATTCTATCTTTGGTTGAATTCTATAGATAATTGGCTCATATGCTGCTCCAGTTGTTTAACTATAGTAGAGAGCAAATTTACTAGTTTACTCATGGAAGGGATGTCAATATTCATAGTAGTCACCCCAGAATTGGTCGCCTCAACTCCCTTTAATAGTTTCTCCATCATGTCCTCTATGGACATTTTGCCTGAACTAGTGGCAGCATTATCACGACTTCCAAGAGGTACATACAGTCCAATCTTGTCACTTTTATTCTTCTAATCTCCTTGATGGTTCCAACCTTGGTTTCCTTGACCACCAGTCCGGAAACACCCCTGGTTATGCAAGTAGTTAGTCTTTTCCTCGATGTTTGATTCAGCTCTCTTACAATATACCCTACAGCTTTTACCTTTTCTACATTTCCTAATAGCAAATATTTTGTGAGTAGATCCATCTGGGTTTTCATGTGAGCCATATCTTAATCACGGTCCTTTTTTCTCCTACACTTCTCTGCTGATATTATACTAAACCCAGTATTTCTTGCTAATATAGAATCTTTTGTATACTAAGATCTAGTTGTTTTAGTCATTCTTTCTGACATGTCCGCAGCCTCAGTAAAGGTGAGCTCTATAACAGCTCTTCCTGAAGTATTATCCACTATTAGCTTTCTAAGTGAGTTTAAAGCTCTGTAGAATATTTCCATCAAGTGTTCATTAGTCATCTTATGGTTTGGGCATAGAGTCACTTCTTTTTAAACCTCGCCTAAGTATCATGCAAACCTTTATTAGCCTATTTCCTAAAGTTATTGATCTCATCCCTCAACTGTAACATTCTGGAGGGTAGAAAGAACCTTTTAAGGAAATCTTCTTTCAATTTCCTCTAGTTTGTAATAGAATCACGACTTAGCTTATTTAACTACATAGTTACCTCTCTAGAAAGACACAGTGAGAACAATCTAAAATGAATAGCATTTTGTCCCACTTTAGGATTATCAAATGACTTATAAATATTGATGAAATTCACCAAATATAGATTTGGATCATCACCAGGAAATCCACCAAAGAGTCCTTTCAAATTCAGTAGTTGGATCATAGTATTGGTGATGTTGAATTTCATCCCAGGAGCTAGTGGTGGTAGAATGATTGCCCCAGTAGCTCCAACTCCATCTAAATCATCCTCATTATTGTTAATATCAAATTGTATAGCTTGGCGGTCTAGTCTTCCTCTAAATGGACGATTTTGAATTACAGGTGCAACTACTCCTGTTGCACACCTAGATTAGGTACATGACTTGGGTTATCTTCATTCTGTTGATCGAATTGAGCATTAGCCAAAGTGGCTAATCTTTCAGCTTTCTATTGGTTAGCCATTCTTTCAATAAGACGAGGTTCAGGATTGAAGAGTAATAACAGTTCTCCTGAACTTCTGGTTCGTGGCATAAATAACAACGATCCTATGACAATGAAAAACAACAAATAAACATAAAATAAGGAAAATTTAGTAACAGTCAATTAACACACATAAACTCAATCGACAATCATATTCCCCGACAATTGTGCCAATATTTGATAAGCCAAAATTACAACTCTCTTACAAGAGTGTAAGCGGTCGCTGTAAAATATAGAACCCAACTAGGTTGGGGTCGAATCCCATGGGGAATATGT
The DNA here is from genome assembly GCF_002878395.1 of Capsicum annuum. NCBI lineage: Eukaryota > Viridiplantae > Streptophyta > Magnoliopsida > Solanales > Solanaceae > Capsicum > Capsicum annuum. The sequence continues at coordinate 109,376,725 of NC_061120.1, read as the reverse complement.
TGGTAATTAAGTTGTATGAAGATTAGTTGACTTTTAATCATTTTTTTTCGTAAAATAAAAAGGGGAAATTTGATTCAATTCACAAATTAATGGTTTTAGTTTAACAATATAAGATATGTGTAGTAGTATTTCAATTCACAAAAATGGCAAGCTAGGGTTATGTCCACCTAATAGCTTTCAATACTTTCTAACTATGGTTTTGTTGTGACTCTTGTTGTGATTGTTGGTTTTATTTGAATTCATGTAATTATTGGGTTAAGAATCTATAATTCTCCTAATCGAGTTAACCATGTTCCATGAGTGTGTAAGACTGTTGTATATTCCTTATTGCAACTGATGCTAAAACTTTCCTAGTGTGTGTGCAAAGCAAAATAAAGATTATGAGTTTAGGGGATGATTTAGGCATTTCTTTGACAGTCATTATTCATGTCTTATTTTGACCTACCTTTTCATATTATCTTAGCTAGCCCTGTTGAGCCTCATATGTAGACTAACTCATTTTTTAATAGACCATAGTTTGATCGAACAGCTTCTAAGCGCTTTAAGGTAAAGTTAATTTGAGTTATGAGTTGGACGTTAATAGAAAAAAGGTGAAATTAATGACCAAAAGGCTAGTTATTGGCATGTGAAATTGATGTGGTTGGGAGTAGCAAAAATTATTGAAAAAGTTCCAATTTTATCACGGACAAGGTACAATGACCCTATTTTAGCCCTGGTCCTTCTTGGACATTGTGCACCTCAACTAAGACAAATTGTTTAAGTTGAGGGTGGATATCATAGGGGTGCTTAAGGTGAAATAGGTGCAAAAAAAATATTTGAAAGATTTCCAAACTCCCACCATAGTGTTATTAAATGAGTTTAACGAGATGGGTGAAAATAAAAGATATGGGTAGATGAAAGTGGGTAAATTGGTCATTAGAAATTGGTCTTAGCTGCATAATGTAGTGTATTAAAGCACTTAGGGAAGATAGTCACTATTTCTAGACAAAATAGTCCTGCCCATACTTTAGCCTGCATTATAACTCGTAAAAGATCTATTTGATCCTAATCTTAGCATTCTGCTATTAGTGGAGCATTACACTAAGGGAAAGCAAATGGTCATTAATTGTAATTTGAGAATTCTTTGTGAGAGTGAGTGCAACTTGATTCTTGTACCCATTTTGTTTGAAATTGCATGATTGTGAGTGATTATGGGTAACTTTCTTGATGTAAGGGCACATGGTTAATGGAGGTTGGGTAATTTATATTATTCCTTTTCTTAAATGGTATGCATGAACTTTCCAACTTAATTAGTCTATTCTTGAGGGTATGTTGTCTCCAGTAATGATCCATGAATTTACTTCTTTTTTCATAATTACTGTGTGAGCCTATTTGAGCATCTTGTTTTTCCTTCATGGATGTTAAGATTTGTGTAGTATGCATAAATGGATATGTTGTTCGAGGATGAACAAAGCTTTCAGTGTGGGTTAGTGATCTTGGGTGTATTTATATGCCTAAGCACCATAACTTGCCTATATTTTAGCTAAGTTAGGAGAACAAAGTGCCTAGTTTCTTATGTTTTTACTCTACTTCAATGTAATTGAACTAACCGATATGATTAGCATGATTTCAGCTATAGATGAGGAAGATGGAAACATAACGGGACTATGGAATGCGGAGGGCATATGACATAAGAAAGAGTAGCAGTCTGGACCAAATGTGGCACGTAGAGACTATGTCCAAGACTAATTTATCATTTATAATTAGTTCAGAGACTTAGAATGCAATTATGAGAGAAAGGATTATTAAAAAGACTTGATGCTGAATTTTTATCATTATTCATTATTCTGTAGTATTTTGAAGAAGTGAATATCGGCTTAGGGTGGAGAGAGAAAATGTTTCTCTCTTGTTTTCACTATTTGCAGACCAAGATCGTCTTCTAGCTTTTGGTTTGATGAATATTTCTAATATGATTTTTCTTTTATTCATGTGTAGCTAAATTTATTAGTTAGGGTTATGGAAGCCTTGTAACATACAATCTATTACTTTGGGTTTTCGAATTCATCATGTATTGATATGCTTATATCATACTCTCTTCGTTTATCTTGAATTCTCATTGTTGCAAACATTGAGAATGTGCCTTAAAACTCAACTTGTTCGATAGAAAGGTTGAGGTTCAGAAAATAGAGTAGTGACAAGAAAATAGGATTTCCAACCCCTATTTCATATATTAATGCCTTAACAGGATTAACTGCTTAGAGATTTTGTATTGTCTTTGTAAACACTTTTGATTAGAGAGAACTAAAGTAAATTAGTCCTTGATGGTTGAGAAACACTAGGATAATGTTATTCAATACAATATGTTTTTTCCATAAGCATGATACATGTATGAATTCGTAAAGCCCATAGTTAGAAAGTATTGGAAACTACAAGGTAGACATAACCCTACGTTGCTATTTCTTTGAATTCGAATAATACTACACATATCTCATCTTTTTAAACTGAAACTATTAATTTATTAATTAAATCAAATTCCTCCTTTTTGTTTTACAAAAATGAATGATTAAAAGTCAACTAATCTATATATAACTTAATTAGCACCATATTACTGTGGGATTCGACCCAAAACTAGTTAGGTTCTATATTTGACAGCGACCACTTACACTCTTGTTAGAGAGTTGTAATTTAGGTGTATCACACCACCATCTCAATATAAGATGAGAAAAAAATAAAGCATCCTAGCTAATCTGTGGAGCAAACACAAGAAGTGTAGCCATTTAACTGTCATCTTTCTTTTGAGATTATAATTGAGAAGATGAATATATGTGAGGGTGTTATGGATTGTGTAAATTTAGTAGTGGGATTGGTTGGTTCTCACTCAAAGAACTATTCTACATTATCTTTAGATGCAGTCTTATCTATGAAATCATCTAAAATAGTGAGAGAGTGTGAAAATAAGGAACATGAATCCTATATTCTTAATGCTGCACCAGACAAGAAACCTAAAAATACACCTCAGTTCAAGGTCGAGTGGTTTACAATGAACAATATATTACTAAGTTCTTTAACCTTTATACCACCTCCCTATGAGCGAGGTAAAAATATGGATGAGAAGTTGGGGGTGAAATTCATATCTCAAGATGGACTAAAAATTTTATTGGGTTATGTCAGGACTCTAAATCAAGTGCTACATGGGAGGCAACCCAAGTTAAGGTATGTTTTACTTTAAGTATTTTTAGTTTTTACTTTACGTATTTTCTGTTTTTGTTGAGTTGTAGGTTGATTAGAAGTCTGAGTACCAGAAATCTAACCTAAAGAAGCATGGCAAAGACTAAGCATAGTTCCCCGAACCCTTTTTATATGTAAAATACTACTAGCTAGGCTTATAGGCCTCAGGATGTATTTCTATCTCTACTTTTAAATTATACTTTAGGGATAAAGTAGATTTACAAGTATGGGGTGGGGGAATTCCTAATTTTTGGAGTAATTTTAAAATTTTCACTCTTGGAATACGGAGGATATTCTTGTTGGGGATATATTCTTGAAAATAAGTATGTTGATCATGTGAATAATTACTTTTGAGACTTTTAGGATCATGATTATGACTTTTGTAGTATTGGCTTGATGCTTGAATTTATATTTAGTTGAGAGTGTATGATGATCCTGCTTAAGTTGAGCATGTCCCATGTGTGTGAGAGAGTTTTTTTATTATTTAATATTGCATATTATGTCTAGAACTTGCCTGGTATGTCTACAAACCAAAATAATTATTTTTGGTTTAGGAGATGATATAGGCATTTCGTTGATAACCATGTTTTTACCCTCGTTTGCCTAACCTTATGCATAATATTAGGTAGTCCAGTCGAATCTTTACCTTTTTCTTTGATAGCCTCATGTATAGCTTAATCCTCTTCTTTGGTGGATGTTAATTTGATTCAAAAGCTCCTGAGCGCTTTAGAACAAAATCAGTAAGTTAAGGAGATTGAATTTAAAGTATGACAAAGGTGAAAGAGAAGCTCCCAAATAATATGTATGGTGCTAAGAATTAATATGTGTTGTGGTTGGGAAGGGTAATGAAAAGAAAAAAAATTGTTGTTCAGATTGAATAATATGTACATAGAATACTCCCACCATAGTGTATGTTAAGTAGCTTAATGAGATTGGGAAAAATAATAAATTGTGTGTGAAGGCAGAAGTGGAGAATAAAATGGTTGTTAAAGACAAATTAAATGAAATATGTGATGTATTAAAGTGCTTAGGAAGGATAGTCACTATTACTGGCCAGAATAGTTCCTACTCATCCCTTAGCCTACATTACAACTTGTAAAGACATATTTAATCCTGAGCCTTAACATTCTGATACTAGTAGAGTACTACACTAAGGGAAAGGCTATGGGTCATTGTGTGTAACATGTGAATTTATTGTTAGAGTGAGCGAAATTTGATTCTTATACCTATTCTGTACTATATTGCATCTATGTTAGTGTTTATGGGTAACTCTCTTATAGTGAGGAAAATATTTGAAGATAGTTTGGGGAATTGTATGATGTATTTAATTGAGAAACATGCATGAGTTTTCCAACTTGGTGAGTCAATTCTTGAGGCTAGGATGTTTTGGAGTAGTATCCATAAGCTTTCAATTAGGTTTGTTAACATACTTAGTGTAGAAACTTGAATTTTGTATAGTCATTGTAGTACAAGATTGAGTTTATTTTATGTAGTAGAAGTGTGGAGTCATCTCATCTTATGATTCTTCGAGTAAAGAGTTATTTGAGGATGAATAAGGATTTAAGTGTGGGGTTGTGATCTGAGGTGGATTTATGCACCTCACTGTTGTTATTCTAGCTTATCTGGCCTTATTTTCAGGACTACTTTTGTGATTTTATGTGTTTATAATGTTATAAATCATCATATAAGGTTTTAAGTTTTGGATTACAATGATTAAAGGTGTTTCCAAACAAGTTTGTACTAAAATTGATCACTTATGGTTTAAGCGAGAAAACTAGTGTTAATACCTTGAGCTATGTGTTGTTCTAGTTGATCTCAATAGACATTAATTTGTTTTATGTTTTCCTAATGGTTTAAATGTGTATTTATGAGTGGAACAACTTTTATTTTATTTTTAAGGGTCAATTGAAAGAGGCCAAGAGTCAAAACTAAGTTAAAGATCAAAAGGACAAAAACTAGCATTCTTAGCTTAAGTTTCTAGTTCTTCATCTTTGATATTGTGTTGTTTTGAGCTCTAATTTGTGGTTTGTGATGCTATAGGATGCTTTTTGAGTTTATTATGATTATATATGAATGATATACAATCTGTCAGTCAAGTCAAAATAAGACCAAAAGGCTTGGAATGGATCAACAAGAGCACGTGACAAGATTTGATGTAAAACGGACACTCGAGATGTTAATAGCGCTTGTTGGGCCTTAAAAATATCCATGTGGAGTGAGATATTCTCAGAAACCTTTAAAAAGGACCCAAAATATTATGTACCCATGATGATCCTATGATACATCCCCTATCTGGCGGAATGATCCCGCGACGTGCCCCTTGTTCCACCAATGGTAAAATTGTTGTCTTATAAATAGGACACTTGAACTTTATGCTAATCACCTTGGACGTCTTTGGAACTTGAAGAGGGGATTCTACACACTTCAAATAGGGTTTTTCTTTCTTTTATTTGGTTTGTTCATGGAATTTAACATGTTTTCCATTATTGAGATTACAGTTATATCCATTAGTTGCTAAAAGCCCCCTTTTCTGGGTTAAGGCCAAGAACATGTTTACTATTGATTTGAATTGAATTGGTTTTGATTTCTTGTCATGTTTGACTGTTTATTTATCCTTGAAATAACTATTTTAATGATTTTCAACAATTACAATACATCTATTCTTGTCTTTGTGAACTCGGGTATATGAATAAAAATATAGAATTTAGGGGTAGATAGAGTTAGGTTCTTATTCTTTTATAAAATAAGGAATTTGAATTAGAAACAAGGATAAGGATATACATAAAATCCTTTCTTGGTTCACATGTAGGATGACATGTTAGTGCATCTAAATGGATTATTACGTCCCCGCTCAATGGTGTAGTTGTAATGTCCAATTAGGTAGAAGGTTGGAGGTCAGGAGACCATGATCATGTGATAAACCTTATGAATCAACCTCATAGATAAGCAATCTAATGAATGAAGTTCAATAGTGCAGTATGATTTTTCGTAATGCTTTAACCCTGGGTTTCCACCCATTGATTGTCCAATGTCCTTTACTTTTCCGCATAGTTTACTTTGCTTTAAATTTGTAATTACACAACTCTTGTGCTACTCTCAATAGTTAAACAATAATTGGATAGTTCTCATCATAAGTCCTTGTAGGATCGATACTTGGCTTCTATAGGGACACATTACTACTTGGTGAGACCACGTACAATTTTGTGTGCACTTAGGTGTAACAGTAATTTAACTACAACTAGAATTAAAAACTTTATGATTATGAATTTACCCAAGTTCCATGGGTGAAAGGTGGATTATGATCCTCAACTTTTTATTAATGAGGTGAGAAAGGTTACTCAAATTATTCATGTTATTAAATAGGAGAGTGTAGAGTTAGCATCCAATAGTCTGAAGGGTGTTGTTTATGAGTGGGTTGTTATTTTGAAGGAAGGTAGGGGGAGAATAAAACTCCTATGAGTTAGCTAGTATTTCAAAATACTTTTCTGGAAAGGTTCTTTCTACGTTACATGAGGGAGGCTAAGGTGGAGGAATGTATGAACTTGAGGCAGGGCTCTATGATAGTAAAGGAGTACTGCATTAAGTTCACTAAATTTTCTAAGAATGGTCCCAAGTTATTATCTGACTCTAGAGCTCATATGAGTAAGTTAATTATAGGGGTGTCTAATTTTGTGGTCAAGGAGCGTAGGACTACTATGCTTATAGAGGATGTTTATATTGCTCGATTGATGACTCATGCTCAATAGATTGAGGCAAAAAATTTAAACGAGAAAGAGAAGAGAAACAAGAGGGCTAGGACTTGACAGTTTAAGTATAGTCAACCAAGGTCTTTAGTTGGAAGTCGTTTGCATTTTTAGGATCATTTATGAATGCTTGTACCATCTTAGCTAGTGTCGTTCCATCTTAGAAAAGGCAGGAGTAATGGGGAAATACATTGAATTCTAGGTCTCAGAACAGTGTAGTCGAGAGACCTAGTTACCCAACATATGCAAAGTGTTGTAAGACCCATCCTGGTGAGTGTTTGTTAGCCAAAGAGAGTTTCTATAGTTGTAGAAAACTAGACCGTAGGATCAAGAAGTATCCATATGCTATGAAGGGAAGTAGGGATATCTTTCCTCAGACTCTGACAACTAGTACACCAGCTTAGCCAGGTCACTGAGTTCTTCCAAAGGGTGCATCATCAAGTACCTGTAGCAATCAACACCAGAACTGGTTCTATTCATTACCATCCTATCAGGAGCAGGAGAGTTCACAAGATGTTGTCATTCGTATGCTTTGTGCCTTTCTCTTTGATGTATATTTGTTGTTAGACCCAAGATATAATATCTCATATCTATCTCCATTGGATGCTATTAAATTTTTTGTAGGTCCTGAAAAACTCTCTATGCCCTTGTTAGTTTCCATCCCCATGAGTGAATAAATTGTTGATAGATGAGCTATAAAAAGTGACCTATCATCGTCCTCCATAAAGTTACACTAACCTATTTAATAGAGTCTGATCTAGTAAATTTTTATGTTATTCTATGCAAGGATGGGCTCCATTTATGCTATGCATTGATAGATTTCTGTGCTTGTGGGGTGAAGTTTCAGTTTTATGATGAGGCAGTTTTTGAGTGGGAGGGTAGTTCTGTGTCTCCCTAAGGTCATTTCATCTCTTATCTAAAGGCCCGAAAGTATATATCATAAGGGTGTATGTATTATTTAGTTTGAGTTAAGGATAATATGTCTGCAGCCCCAACAATTCAATCATTCTATTTAGTCAATAAATTTCCTAAGGTCATTGTCGATGATCTTCTAGGGTTACCTCCAGATACAGAAATAGAATTTGGTATTGATCTTCTTCCTAATACTCAACCCATCTCTGTTACTCCATATCATATGGATCCAACCAAACTAAGTGAGTTAAAGAAACTTCTTAAGGACTACTGAGATAAAGGTTTCATCAGACTGAGTGTCTCTCTGTGGGCCGCTCCATTCCTTTTAGTGCATAAGAATGATAGCACTCTAAGAATATGTATATATTATAGATAGCTAAATAAGGTTACCATGAAGAACAAGTGTCCTATTTCAAGAATTGATGATTTTCTTGATTAGCTTTAGGGTGACAAATGGTTCTCTAAGATTGACCTTTGGGTCGGAATACCATTCTTTGAAAGTAAGGGAGGAAGACATTCTGAAAATAGCTTTCCAAACAAGATATGGCCATTTTGAGTTTGTGGTTATGTCTTTTGGAATGAAAAATGCTCCTTCAGCATTTATGGATTTGATGAATATGGTCTTCAAGCAGTATTTGGATATGTTTGTCATTGTATTTATAGATGACATACTGGTGTATTCCTAGAGGGAAGAAGAGCATGCAGACCATTTAATAATAGTGTTGCAAACCTTGGAGGACTATCAATTATATGAAAAGTTTGGTAAATGTGAGTTGTTTGGAATATGTTGCCATCGTAGGACATGTTATTTCAAAGGCCTGTATTCACGTATATCCTCAAACGACTAATATAGTGAAGCACTGGAGTAGACCTATCACTCCATCTGATATTCGTAGCGTTTTGTTTTTGGCTATATATTATATAAGATTTATTGAAGGGTTCTCCTCTATAGCTGCACCATTGACTAAACTGACACAAAAGAAAGTGAAGTACATATGGTCAGGTAAGTATGAGAAGAGTTTCCAAGATTTGATGGATAGATTGACTTCGACACAAGTGTTCGCTTTGTTGGAAGGGTTAGACGGATATATGGTGTATTGTGATGCTTTCAGAGTTGGGTTTGGTTGTGTGTTGATGAAAAATAGGAAAGTTATACCTTATGCCACTAGGAAACTTAAGGATCACAAAAAGAATTACCCAACTCACTACTTGGATTTAGCTGCTATGATTTTTGCATTGAAAATTTTGAGGCACTACCTTTATAGTATACATGTTGATGTTTTCACTAATCATAAGAATATTCTGTATGTATTTTTTCAAAGGAGGTTGAGTCTTTGTAAGAGGAGGTGGTTGGCGTTGTTGAAAAATTATGATATGAATATGCGCTATCATTCAGGTAAGGGTAATATTTTAGAAGATGCACTAAGTAGGCTTTCTATGTGTAGTGTGTCTCATGTGAAAAAAGAAGAATAAGAGATGACTAATGAGGTGCATACGTTGTCTTATTTACAATTATGCTTGCTCGACACTGATAATGGGGGAGTGGTAGTTTAGAATAGTTTAGAATCACCTTTGGTAATGATCCCATCCTTAGCTAGATGGTGGAAGCATTTCAGCAACAGAAGTTTAAGGTTTTCTCCCAAGAGGGAGAAGGTGTACATCACTATCAATATAGACTTTGTGTTTCTAATATAGATGAGTTGAGGGAAAGAAAACTAGCTGAGGCTCATGGTTCATGATATTCCATTCATCCTGGTCCTACTAAGATGTACTGCAACTTATGAGAAATTTATTATTGGAATGATATTAAGAGGGACAAGGCTGAGTTTGTAGCAAAGTATCCTAATTGTTAGCAGTTTAAGGTTTAATAACAAAAATCGGGTGGTACATTACCAGAGATCGGTATCATTAATTGGAAGCGGGAAGTGCTGAATATGGATTTCATCACATGGTTGCCTCATATAAAACGTCATCAAGATTCAATTTGAGTCATATTTGACTGAATGACTAAGTCATCCCCTTTCTTATAGGTCAAGACTTCAGATACTACATAGGCTTATGCTAGAACATATGTTTGCTATTTAATAAGACTTTATAGGACACCTTTATCCATCATTTTAGACAGAGGCACGCAGTATACATTACAGTTTTACAGTCTTTTCAGAAGGGCATTGGTTTAACGGTTTAGCTTAGCATTGTACTTCATCCTTAGGCTAATGGTTAGGTTAAATATACAATTCAAACACTAGAGGACATGTTGAGGGCTTGTGTTTTAGACTTAAAAGGATGTTGTGATGACCATCTAACTTTGATTAAGTTTGCATATAATAATAGTTATCATAATACTTCTCAGATGGCTCCATTGGAAGCATTGGATAGGCATAGGTGCAGATCACCTATAAGATGGTTTATGGTTTGTAAAGCATCCTTGATTGGACTGGATTTTATTCTTGAAGCTATGAAAAAGGTTCAGTTCATTCATGGGAGATTGAAAATTACTTAGAGCTATTAAAAATCATATGCTGATGTAAGAAGGAGAGAGCTCAAGTTTGAAGTAGGCAATTGATATTCATGAAGGTGTCACATATAAAGGGAATAGTGATATTCGAGAAGAAAGAGAAGTTGATTCTGGGATTTGTTAGTCCCTATGAGATAGTGAAGCATGCAGGAAAGGTTGCTTACAAATTGAATCTTCTGTCACAGTTATCTATAGTTCACCCTGAGTTTCAAGTAACAATGCTTACGAAGTGCATTGAAAAATCTTCCTTAGTGGTTCTATTAGAGATTATTGGGATCAAAGATAACTTGTCGGATAAGGAGATTCCTATCGAGATACTGGATAGACAGGTTCTAAAGGCTAAGGAATGAGGAAGTGGCATCAGTAAAAGTTCTTTGAATAAATCAGTTTGCTGAAAGGGAAACCTAGAAGGCTGAAGCATACATGCTGAAAAAGTATCCTTATCATTTTTCCTTAAATCAAGGTCCTACCTAAGGTAAAGTGGTTTTTTAGGCAAATTCTTTCTGCTTAAGTTTGTTTAAGTGCTCCTATATTGTATTTTATGGTGTGAGGAATTGAATCCTTACAGTACTATAAGATTGATCATAAATTCAATGTGGAATTATTGATTCTTGTCCAATTACCAATCCTAGATGAATCACATACGAGATCGAATGTTTTCGAGGTGGAGATATTGTAATACCCTATATCTTAGAGCTATTGTACATCGTATAACTTATCTGGTTAAATCATAGATATATTATATGACTCATATATATGGAGTCATACCCATACCAGTGGGGATAATGTGATTTCTATCTAAGGTATGATTTGTCCCTATACATCATCAAGAAAGGTATGAGTCTTATAAATAGGAGTTGTAAGTACAAATAAATAGTTTCCCTAAGTTCCTGTTGAAGATATGATTGGATGATCCCAAATTGTTTAGTCATGTAACGAGTCATAAGGTTTGACTCGTATGTCAATCAGTCTATGCTACCCTTGTAATTGTCAAGCTTACGAGTAATGAATGCCAAGTGGTACCCTTCTATACAAGTCGTATGGTAGACTCGTATGAACTGACGATCAATTTTTGTAAGGTATAGCTAAGGGTTTTTTGGGTATTTTCTTCTATTTTAATTTCCACCCACAACCTATAACCCTCAAAGATGTGTAATTTTTCTCCTCTTTTTAATCAATTTACAACACTTACCTCCTCCCATCTTCAAGAACATCAAGATTAGGTCTTCTCAACCAAAATTTATCCTTCAAGACTCAAGGTTCAAATTCTCTTCACAAGTCAAGAGAATTCTGGTATGTTGGGCTTTTGAGAAAGGATATCCTTAATTCCTTTTGCCAAAGTACATATATTAAAAATTTAATTTATCTATTTTCAATTAGGATTCTTACCCAACTATCCATGCTCTTGAATTACGAAACTATCATGATAATGAAAGCTTTAAGTGCATCCAAAATTGCATATATTCATGTTTTGACTTATAATATTCATATTGTGATTTTTAATTTCATTATCTTGAATTAGATTGTTGAAAGATTTCCATGTGACTATTGAGCATGAAATTTTGTTATGAGTTTTTTTGAATTAAACATGAATTCTGAATTTTAAGTACATGTGTTGAGTTTACATAATGATTATGCTCTTAAGATCCATTGATAAGTTCTATGATATGATTTAAAGAAAAGATTGATCTTTGATCCTGAGATAAGATATGAAATCCACAATTGTTCATCTTGATTTTGATTTAAAGAAAAAGAAGCATAACTGGTTTTCAGTCTATAGACACTTCTATTATTTTTAGGTGGATTTGATAATGTATGAGCATATAAGTATTCTGGGAGTAGTATTTTGCACCGCGAAGGGAATGCCGATGAGCGTATCCTAAATTCCTAGAAACTTCGAGCCACAATACATTAAGATTTTTCCCAATAAGGATAAAGTGTAGTGATAACTTAGTATTAAGGTTCTATTATGATTGCAAGGGTAGAGTAGCTCTCCCCAACGTGGGTAAGTCATTGGACTCCATAGTTGGTTACATGGTTTGTGTCAGTTTGAAGAAATTCCCAAATAAAGAATAAAAGGTAAAGTTTTTAGAAACTAAGTGTATAGCTCACAAAGTTTATTATTATGTTTTATTATGCATGTTCATGATTTTGCAGTCTTTGTTTTATTCAAGCACAAGGTAAGTCATTTACACTTTGCATGCATCACTTGGAAGGTTATATGAATATTTCGTTATCATTTTACTTAAGCATTCACCCCCACACAATTAGTAAATTCCAAAGATACTGACCCATATATATGTCTATGTGTTGTATTTTCCTCTAATATTGGTTCTGGTGATCATTTCCAGCAGCATGATTGGCTGTGAACATCATCACCTACATCCTGACATTTGGTCCATCCTCATTGTTCGATGACCCAGTTTATTAGACTTCTATTCGTGGATAAATATTTTTGTTTATTTGACTCCAGTTTATGTTCGGGTCAGCTGGGGTGTATCCCAGTGGCTCTCTAGCAAGAATTAGAGACTCGTTAATTGTTTATGTTTTAAGTTCAAAATGCTTGTATAAGATTTTGAAGTTAAAGACTTGAAGTTAAGCTATGAATTTATTTACGTTCAAGTTATAATATGTTTGTTCACTATTCATATAAGTTTCAAGTTAAATAGGCTTTATGGGTTAACTTTAGACTACTCATAGTCTTGACCATCGTGTGATGTATAAGAGGTACTTTTGTGGCATTACAAATAAACATACATCTCTCTCTCGCTCCCGCTATAGTAGTGAAGTAGTAGTTGTTGGCCACCCTCTATAATAGAGTTGGTGAGGAAGAAACTAGGGATATCCACAGGATTTTCCTTTCTTGCAACACACCCTCATATTTTAACATACTAAACCAACCCCTTTTAGTCAAATTTGATATATCACCCCAATTCACTTACAAAAGTTACTGCAGTTCTCATATCATCTTAGCTATCATAAAAACAACTTGAATCATATAAAATTTAACTATTCCATTTTTTAATTACCCTAGACCATAAAATTGTTGGATTTTATCCGAGTCTAGTCTAGTCTATAAGTTCTAACTCTCAATTTGTGGAAAATCTTAACCAAAATATTGTATGCTAGACTTTTCCATAACCATGACAACGGACATTACAATAACACATATATTATTACCCAAGGTAGGTGTAGCAACTTTATAGAATTTTTAATTAAATTGGTGTATCACTAAACCTTTTATTTATTCCATATAATAACATTAAATAAGAATTTTCTATGTCTAGGAATAGCCTCCCAAACTTCTCAGTACCATAATACTATCGTCAACATCCCAATATAACAAAATTACTTCAACTCATGGCTTTCAATATTTGGTCCATGAGTTCCAATAAACAAGTATGTCTAGAATGCTTAAGAAACATTTTGTTAGATTTGGAAACAACATATTACCTTGGCTATCTTAATATAATATTTTCCTTTGATCAATGCCTTAGTAATTGTCATGACCTGAGACTACCCCTTTTCATAATATGGTGCTTAGAGTCATGTTGTGACTCAAAGCTAACCCATGACACTAAGAATACTATTTATAATTGATGAATATGGAGAGGAAACTAAACTTAAATGATATAATAATAATTAAAACTAATACCTATACTGAAATGTCAAAACTAATACTATCTAATATAGCTATTAAGTATAAGCGAATTTATTAAGATGGGTTGCTGGGACAAGCCCCCAGCTCACTCTAACTATTAGAAAACTAAAAGATAAAGATAAAGAAACTAAACATAAGTATTATCTATGAAGGATTAGCAATTGCCAAATTCTACTATTGAGAAGTTGAACTGAGGTGATTTTATACCGTTTTGTATCATTATTCTAGCTTATTTTGCCTTATTTTAAGAGCAATTTGAGTGCTTAACGTGTTCATATTGATAAAAATAAGCATTTAAGTGTCTAAGTATGTGATTACAATGTCCAAAGTATTTTTAAAACAAGTTTGTGCTTAATTGAGTAACAGAGAGTTCAACCCAAAAAACTAGTTTCTCTAGCTTGAGCTAGTTGTGTGTCTAGTTGATCTCGGTGGATTTTAATGTGTTTAACTTGTACGAAAGATTTTAATGGTGTAATTATGAGTGGAATAAAATATTTTCAATGTGTAAAGTTTAATTTGATTAAGTCAAGAGTCGAAATAATAAGTGAAGATCATTGCAATTTTGTCTTATCTTAGGCTTTTTTTAATTTATCGTTGAGGTTATTGTGTTGTTTTGATCTTTAATTGGTGGTGTGTGATATTGTAGAAGGCTTTTTGAGGTGAATACAGTGATATATTGATGATAAAAAAGTACGGATTCATTGGAAATATACTACAAAAGGCATGGCAAAAAATAGGACATTTCACACTTAACAAAATTTTTAAACGCAAATTCCAGTGAGATGACGCAAAGTCAACGCGTCGCATCATGTGCCAAATGCATTGAGAAATGCATTGCATTGATATTTTATACACAGGCAATGAAATGCGCCGACACAACTTTCCCATTGTAAATATAATTCAAATTCCACAGGGTTTGAGTTGTGGAAAATCCTTGGAACCCGTGAAGTCCTAATACCTTTTATATTAATATATATAGAACATTTCTTGGATTATAAAAAGTGTGTTACAGCATGTACCAACAAAAAAAAATTTTAGACATTCTTTGGTCAAACACAGGACATGTACAGTGGACACAAATTAGGGGTCAAATCGTTGTCCTCTGTTTTGGAGAAAATACGGAGGCGGCTATACAGTTTATTAGGTTATAATTTTATTTTTAGTATTTATTTTTTACATATCATGAATTCAATTATTTGGATCACGATTATGAATATTAGTGGCTAAAAACCCTCCTGCCGGGGTTAAAGCCGAGAACATGATTACTATTGTTTTGGATTAATTTCGATTAATTTTTACTTATCATATTTGGTTGTTTGTTTATTTTTGTTTTAGTTATTTTAAAGATTCGTGACCCTTAGAATATATATATTGTCGAACTTTTGATCTCGGGAGAGGGAATAGGGAGATAGAACACGGAAATAAACAAAGTTTGAGTTTTTATTCTTTTATAAAATAAAGAATTAAACTTAAGAGTTTAGTACATGGATGTACTTAGAAATCTTACTTGATTCATATGTAGGATGATAGGTTTCATTAACTTAATTGAATTATTACATCCCCGCTCAACGATATAGTTGTAATATTCATATTAGGTAAAAGATTACAGGTTCGAAAATCATGATCATGCAATTAACCCTATGAATCAACAACCAAGATAAGCAAGTTAACGAAGGAAATTCAATA
Source organism: Capsicum annuum (assembly GCF_002878395.1). Classification (NCBI taxonomy): domain Eukaryota; kingdom Viridiplantae; phylum Streptophyta; class Magnoliopsida; order Solanales; family Solanaceae; genus Capsicum; species Capsicum annuum. Next base: position 109,360,998 of record NC_061120.1, on the reverse strand, counting down.
GCATAGTATGATTGTTCGAAGTGTTTGAACCCTAAGTTTTCTTCCATTGTTTGTTCCAACACTTTTTATGCACTATTTATTTTATTTTTAACTTACAAAAATTACAAACTCTCTTCTTGTTTATTTTTTCTCAATTAGTTAGACTAGAAATAGATAGGCGGTGAACGCAAGTTCCTGTGAGATCGATACTTGGGCTTCCTTGCAGCCACTATATTACTTGATAAGACTATGTACACTTGCGTGTGCGTTGTCAAGTTTTTGGCGCCATTGCGAAGGACTTGTAAGTAGGCAACTATCTTATTTTTAGTTTTTCTAAATTGAGCTGTTAATAGTTTTTGTTTTTCTTAGTTTCTTTTTATTTTCCTTTATTTCTATTTTTCTCACTCGTCTTGAGATGTCAGCCCGGGATAGATGGTTTTCAAGTGATGGCAATTCTTGTTATTTTTGTGTAGGGCACCACCTTGTGGCTTATTGTCAAGATTTTTATGAAAGTGCATAAAGGAACCTTCACAATATGATGCGGATAATTCGAGAAAGTCTGAGTACTCAAAAACTGATATTGTAGAAATTATGATGGAGCCACTGCCATCATGTCTACAGTGGCTAAGCAAAGAAATATATTGGGAGGATTTTAGCTAATGTGTAGAGCAAACACTAGAATCGTAGCCACTCGATTGTCATCTTGATCTTAAGACTAAAATTGAGAAAGTGAATAAAAGTGAGTGTGTAGAAAATTGTGTAAATTATGATGTAGGATTGGTTAGATCTCACTCAAAGCACTTTTCTATGTTATGTTTAGATGATGTCTTGTCTGTGGAATCATTTAAAATAGTGGAAGAGTGTCAGGATGAGGAACAAGAATCCTATATTCTTGAATTTACACCAGATAAGCAACATAAAAACACACCTTACTTTAAGGCCGAGTGATTTACCAGGCGTATTCTATTACTCAGTTTATTAATCTTTGTACCACCACCCTATGAGCGAGGAAAAAAGATGAATGCGATATTGGAGGTGAAATTTATATCCTTAAGATGGAGGAAAAAGTTGATTTGGTCGTGCCATGATACTAAATTAGGTGCTTCTTGGGAGGAAACCCAAGTTAATTAGTTATGTTTTCTTTTTATTTATTTTATTTATTTTAGATTTTTATTTCACGTAATTTGTGTTTTTTGTTAAGTCACAAGTTAATGGAAAATCTGAGTACCATAAACTTGAGCTTGAAGCATAGCAAAGAATGAGTACGGGGTTCCCATGGATCCCCTATTTGTGTGAAGATGCATCTAGCTTGGCTTACAGGCCTTAGGGAGTATTTCTATCTTTTTACCTTTAAATTCACTTTAGGGAAAAAGTAGATTTTTAAGTACGGGGTGGGGAAATTCACAAATTTTGGCTCAATTAATTTTTTTTTAAGGTTAAGAATAAGTGAGATATTCCTATTAATGCTATTTTTAATTACATGACGCAAGTGAGTTTGTTTGTAAAAACATGTTGAATTGAGTGAATTGCTATTTTTGACACTCTTAGAATCAAGTTTATGACTCATGTACTTTTTGCCTTAGTTTTAAATTTATTCTATTGTTGGTTGGGAGTCTATGATGATCCTATTGAATTGAGCATGTGCCGTGTGTGTGTGATTCTTGTATATTCATTGTTGCATGTGATGTCTAGAACTTGTCCGGTGCGTGTGTGAAGCGAAATGAAGAATGTGGGTTTAGGATATGATATAGCCATTTCTTTGATAGCTTTGTTTTGTAACTTCTTTTTGTCCTACCCTTTGTGCATAATCCTAGTTAAACACTGTTGAGCCTTTAGTTTTTTCTTCGATAGCCATATAAGTAGCCTAATTCCTTCTTTGATAGACCTTAATTTGATCCAAAAAGCTCCTAAGTGCTTTTATTGAAAAAAAATATATTGAATTAGTAAGGGATTTGAGAAATTGAAGAAGAAAAAATTGAAATTGATTCCCCAAGGTAATTGTTATTAGTGTTTATAATTGATTTGTGGTGGATGGTTGTGATATAAATGATGTTAGAAATATTGCCATGATTGTGGAAAGGAAAAGAAAAATTGATTCTCGTGTTAGTAAACTATGTGCCCACCAAGTGTTTGTGAAAATGCTTAAAAGAGATGGGTCAAAAACAACAGATATGGGTGAATGAAAAAGTATAATTTGATTGTTAGAGATTTGTTTTAAATGTATTATGTAGTGTATTAAAGCACCTAGAGAGGTTAGTCACTATTCTTGGCCAAAATAGTTCCTACCCGTTACTTAGATGAAATTATAACCCAAAAAAGTCCTTATTGATCCTAAGCTTTACATTCGACTACTAGTGGAGCATTACACAAAGGGAAATCCTATGGTTCATTGTGTGTAAATTGTGAATTCTTTGTGAGAGTGAGCATAATTTGATTCCTGTACCCATTATGTTATAAATTGCATTATTGTGAGTGATTATGGGTAACTCTCTTATTCTGAGGGAACATGTTTGATCTATGTGGGTGATTTTTATGATGTTCTTGATTGAACAATATACTTGAGTGTTTCAATTAGGTAAGTTGATTCTTGAGAGTAGGATCTTTTATAGTAGTGTTCATGAGCTGTCAATTGTGTAAATAACATGCTTTATGTAGAAACTTGCATTTTGTGTAGTCATTGTAGTACTAGCTTGAGTGTCTTGAATTTAGTAGAAGTGTAGCATCACCTCAGTTTTTTATGCTTAGGGTAAAGAGTTGTTTGAGGACAAACAAAAGTTTAAGTGTGGGGTGATGAACTGAGGTGATTTTATACACTTTTGTATCATTATTCTAGCTTATTTTGCCTTTTTTTGAGAGAAATTTAAGTGCTTAATGTTTTCATATTAATATAAATAAATATTTAAGTGTTCAAGTATGTGATTACAATGTCCAAAGTATTTTTAAAATAAGTTTGTGCTTAATTGAGTAATTTTGAGTTCAACCCGAAAAACTAGTTTCTAGTTGTGTGTCTAGTTGATCTCGGTGGATTTTAATGTCTTTAACTTGTTCCAAAGATTTTAATGGAGTAATTATGAGTGGAATAACATGTATGAAATGTGTAAAGCTCAATTTGATTAAGTCAAGAGTCGAAATAATAAGTGAATATCATTCCAAATTTTTCTTATCTTAGCCTTTGTTTTAATTTATCGTTAGGGTTATTGTGTTGTTTTGATATTTAAATTTGTGGTGTGTGATATTGTAGGAGGATTTGTGAGGTGAATATAGTGATATATTGATGATAAAAAGGCTCGAAATTCATTAAAAATACATTATAAAAGGCATAGCAGAGAATAGGACATTCCATACTTAACCAAATTTTTTAACACAAATTCTAGTGAGACAACACGAAGTCAACACTATTGAAAATATGTCTCAGAAATAAAGTAAGAATAAATATTTTTAGTAGTTTTAAATTATTAGATTCCTACGAATAGTTGTCCCTTTATTATTTGAATATGAATAAGTTATCCCAATTTAAATTGGAGTGTAGTTAGAAATTTATCTATTAATATATGTTTTGAGTTATTAATAATATAATTCCCTCTGGAAATACTATTTTCGTATTTTATTTTTCTCCAACTCTTTCTCTGTTATTTCATCAATTTCAAAGCTAAAACCAACAATTAATATCAGAGCCAATTTCTTGAGGGATCTATGAGAGATGAATTCTGGAAATAACTTTTCCCAAATAGCTCCTCCTATCTTTGATGGTGAGAATTACCAACTTTAGGAAGTAAGAATGGAGACTTATCTTGAGGCTTTAGATCTTTGCGAGGTCGTCGAGGAGGATTATGACGTTGTTCCACTTCCTGATAATGCCATGGTAGCCCAGATCAAAAGTTAAAAGGAAAAGAAAATCAGAAAATCAAAAGGAAAAATGACTTTCTTTGCTAGTGTTTCTCCAACAATTTTCACGAGAATTATGGCCTTTAAATTAGCAAAAGAAAAGTATCTAAAGTAAGAATATATCGGAGATGAAAGAATACAAGGCATGAAGGTATTGAATCTAATAAGGAAATTCGAATTGCAAAAGATGAAGGAATCTGAGACCGTCAAAGAGTACTCAGACTGACCTTTTAGCATTGTTAACAAGGTAAGATTGCTGGGCAGAAAATTTAAATATTCTAGATTTGTTGAAAAAATTCTTGTTACAGTGCCTGAAAGATACGAAGTATCAATAACTACTTTGGAAAACAAAAAAGACCTGTCCATGATTACCCTTGCAGAATTGTTAAATACATTGCAGGGGCAAGAGCCAAGGAGACTTATGAGGCAGGATGGTATGGTTGAAGGAGCTTTGGCAGCCAACCACAAGACTCAAAGGAAGGGTAATAATTCAAGAAAAAATTACCCACTTTATCAGCACTGTGGCAAAATAGGTCATCCTCTATTTAAGTATTGGAAGAAACCAGATGCACAATGCAAGATTTGCAACCAACATGGCTATGAGCTGTGATTTGCAAAAACAAATCTCAAAAATATGAAGCAGAAGCCCAAGTCACCAAAGAAGAAGAAGGAAAAAAAGATCACTTATTTGTGGCAACATCTTCAACCAACAAGTCTAATTTTTGGATGATTGGTAGTGGTTGTACAAACCATATGACATATGACAAAACTCTTTTTAAAGAGTTTCTGCCATTGAAAAATAAGAAAATCAGAATTGGAAACGGTGACTATATTTCTGCAGAAGGAAAGGGGAATGTTGCAATCAAAACAATTTCAGGTACAAAAATAATTTCAAATGTCCTTTACGTGTCCAATAATGATAAAAGTTTGTTAAGTGTTGGTCAACTAATGGAAGAAGGACTTAAATTATTATTTGCAGATAAATATTGTCAAATCTTTGATTCCACTAATCGTAAGATTTTACAAGTTGATATGAGAGGCAAAAGTTTCTTATTTAATCCAACAAAAGATACACACAAGCCATGCAAGAGCAAAGATGAATTGACAAATTTATTCAAGAGGTCAAATTCAGTCAAAGCCGAGATAATTTTTGATCCAAGGAAGAGTGTTGAAAACATGTCTCAGAAATAAAGTAAGAATAAATATTTTTATTAGTTTTTAATTATTAGAGTCCTAGGAATTAGTTGTCCCTTTATTATTTGAATATGAATATGACATCCCAATTTAAATTTGAGTATAGTTAGAAATTTAGCTATAAATATATATTTTGAGTTATTAATAATATAATTCTCTTTGACAATACTATTGTCGTATCTTATTTTTATCCAACTCTTTCTCAGTTATTTCTCGAATTTCAAAGCTAAAACCAACAAACATATTGCATCGATGTGCCAAATGCGTTGAGCAACGCCTCGCGTTGATAGTTTATACAAAGTCAATGAAATATGCCGACACAGATTTGCCAGATTTAATATAATTCAACTGCCACACGGTTTGAAGGAATATTAGTGGAAAATCCTTGGGACCCGTGAAATCCTAATCCCTTTTATATTAATAGATATAGAACATTTCTTGGATTATAATAGTGGGGCACAGCTGGTACCAACAAAAAAAAAACTTTTGGACATTCTTTGGTCAAACAGAGGACACGTACTGTGGACAGAAATTAGGGGTCAATTCCTAGTCCTCTGTTTTTGAGAATATACGGAGGCGGCTACACGGTCTATTAGGTTTTAATTTTATTTTTAGTCTTTAATTTTTCATATTATGAATTCAATTATTTTGATCATGATTATGAATATTAGTGGCTAAAAATCCTTCTTCCGGAATTAAAGTCAAGAACATAATTACTATTATTTGGGATTAATTTTGATTAATTTTTGCTTATCATATGTTGTTTGTTTATTCTTATTTTAATTATTTTAAGGATTCTCGACCCTTAGAATATATATATATTGTCGACCTTTTGATCTCGGGAGTTGTAATAGAGAGATATAACACGGGAATAAACAAAGTTTGAGTTTTTATTCTTTTATAAAATAAAGAAGTGAACTTAGCATTTAGAACATGGATGTATTGAGAAACCTTGATTCATATGTAGGATGGTAGCTTTAATTAGCTTAATTGGATTATTACATCCCCGCTCAATGATGTAATTGTAATATCAATATTAAGTAAAATATTATAGGTTGGCAAACCATGTTCATTCAATTAACTCTACGAATTAACAACCAAGATAAGCAAGTTAACGAAGAAAATTCAATAACATAGTATGATTGTTTGAAGTGCTGTAACCCTGGGTTTTCTTCCATTGATTGTTCCAAGACTTTTTATGCACTATTTGTTTTATTTTTAATTTACAAAAATTACATACTCTCTTATTGTTTATTTTTTCTCAATTAGTTAGACTAGAATTAGATAGGCGGCAAACGCAAGTCCCTGTGAGATCAATACTTGGGCTTCCTTGAAGACACTATATAACTTGATAAGACCACGTACACTTGCGTGTGAGCTTGAGCGCTGTCAGAAGTTATATGATGGTACTAATTATGGTTGGGATATTAAATGTCTGAACCTATGTTATAAAAAAATATAGTGCATAAGAATGTATGCGTTCAGTAAATTGAATAAACAAAGCATGCGAGATATGCACTGTAATATATAAACCGGAACATGAGATGCTAAACATAAAATGGAACTGATACATATCAGTTGATGCAATGATCAAGAAATAATCATGTAAACGATCAATATGATTCTAAATAAACTGATTATGAGTTCATGTAATATCTTGGCCTGAACTATGGGAGATACTTTTACTGACATAGACCATCTGAGCATCATAATATCCATCCTATAACCTATGTTGGGAGGGTGCACTTTACCTTTCCAAGGATAAGAATCATTACTAGCACAAAGTCACTAGTGAGCCCATTCAGGCAAGGGAGACACTCTCTACTATGTAGGACCCCTTTAACCTATAGTGGCATATAGTTTGGGACTTAGATCGTATGAAACCATCACTTCTAAGTGTTATGTACTACTTCTAAATAAATATAAACTGATATATTAAAATTCTCAACAAGGCTATTATTCTAAAATTGAAATACAAATGCTTTATTTAAAGTTATTCTATTTTATGAAAACCAAAGAACTAAGTATTCACCTGACAATGCATGATATCGTATGCCAATAGGTGTTAATAACCCAGAATCTCTGAAGAATGCAACTAGCTATGAAAATTCTATAATCTAAATATGATAGGGACTTTCATAACTCAAGTACAAAATCATGAATTTACCAATATCTTGACAGTTCATAGATATGACTCTGTAATAATACGAGAGTTCATGGGAAAAGATTTATTCATGGCTTAATCAAAGCAAGAAAATGAAACATGAAGAAATTCATAGATTTCATGTAAACTCTATACTGGGAGGACAAATTTAACAAAGGAATTGAATTAACTTAAGGATTCAATGGTTGAAAAGAAACCAAATGATGAAATCCTACATACGTAGAAGTAAAAAACTTAGACTTGACGCTTATAAAATCATGAATCTTTGGTCTTGCTTTGGAGAAGATGAAATTGCCTTTTTTTCTGTAATCTACTGAGTGTTAATTGTATTTTGAGGGAATAATAGACACATGGTAATTTGCTTATTATTACAATTTATTATATATTCAATGATATAATTTAGAATTATAAATATTGGGAAAGGATTGGAATGCACCTTATGAATGTAGTAGAGAAATCTATAGTGTAACGAATGAACCATCTCGCAATTGTGGAATCTACCTACGATCATGGGTGGTTCTTATAGGTTGATGGATGATTTGAAGCTTCTCAAAACATCATTAGATTAGACAAGGGATAATCCATGGGATGATCCCATAATCATACCTTGATTGTTTAATGAATGTCCAAGCCAAACAATCTTGTGAAATATGATCTTACCAATAACCATTGGTTCTTCCCACTATCGTGGGTTTTTTTCATGTTTGTGAGGTACGTTAATCAACTCTCATATCTTGGTGATCTGTCATGCAGATAAAGTCATGGTATGAACATATCAACTAATAGTTGTGGGTTTATTTGTGGTATTTCTTTACTAGACATTGCTTTAACAAAATGGCCAAAACATATAGCTTTGGAACTCGATTAATAAGAAATTAGATGTGTTGGAAAGAACACTTAGATACCTTTTATTTGATGGGTATTGAGACCAAATACACTTCATAGTATAGAAGTTATGCTTTATTTAAGTTGATTATAGAAAAATTCTTCCTATGAAATCAATTGGTAAGGAAGGTTTCAACTTGGTTCAACTTGTCTAAATAAATTCTCACACTACCAATAAATTATGTTTGGTTCAACATCTTCTTAGAGAATGGTTTTAATCATAGTCTGTATTTCAAGGGTGTTATAATATCTCCCCCTTGGGGTCATTTGCCTAAAAAAAACTATGTCCCTAAAAGAAAATTAACTAATCTTAGAAAAAAGGGGAAATGTTGCAATCATAGCATTGAATATCTAAGTGTCGAAACACGAATTAAACTAAACTCTTTAATGCATTTTATGACATGAGAATAATGAGTGACATGAGACTGAAATTAAATTCAATGTTAAAAGTTGGGGGTACTTGCTAATCATATCCACATCTAGGTCCCAATTAGTCTCTCAACTCGTTGATTCTACTAAAGAACCTTTACTTACTGAAGTAAGCCCTTTTTTCATTTTACAAACCTAACGGTCAAGGATCTCAACTAGGATCTCCTCGTAAGAAAGATAATCTTTCACACCCACACTATTTAAAGACACAAATGATATGGGATCACTAATGGATTTCATTAACAAAAACAAATGAAAAATCGAATACACCGATGTTAAGTCTGCAGGCAATCCAATTCATAGGCTACATTGACATAGCAACCCAAAATCTTATGAGGACCAACATAGCGAGGAATGAGTTTTTCTTTATTGTTGAATCTCTTTATCACTTTCATGGTCAAACCAAATCACTAATAGAAAACTTAAGTTGACATTTCCACACATGTGCATAGGACTTTTGATAACTCTAACCTATTTTAAGCCTCCCCTAATAAGCTAAACTTTCTCCATAGATTAAATAATTGAATTAGTCCCTATCAAAGTAGCTTCACCTACTTCAAAAAAATAATCGAGACCTACATCTCCTACCATATAACACTTTGAATGATGCTATTTGAATGCATTAGTAATAGTTGTTATCATAAGTAAACTCAATCAAAGGTAAATGTCACGACCCGACTTCTCACATTATGATGGCACCTACTACAACCCATCAGTAGGTAAGTCAACACGTAGTCTAGAACTACAAGGAACGAAATTGCAATAAAAATGAAGGGAGAATGTATAAAAATAACAACAAAAGACTAATATATATATAGTCCCAAAACATAGTGGAATTAGTACTAGAGCATCTAATAAATAATATGATTACAAATGAAGTACGAAATTAATATACTAATACAACCCATCTTAGATTACAACATATAGATTAGTCTAGTACATAATAGGTAGAATAGTAATACTCAAAATTCTAGGAGTGCACCCTAAGTCTCCGAACCATGGCTACTTCGCATGCCGCTCATAATAACTACAAGGACCTTTCCTATAATATTCAGACTGCGGAAGTGTAGTATGAGTAAAAAAATAGTACTCAGTAGGCAACTGTCACTGAGCTCCAAATATAATGCAAATATAAATAACATGCAAGCTTAAATGTAAACTACACCCAAAAATGCAGTAAACTAACATAGTAGAACTAAGGAGGCAATAAAGATTAACTATCCTATCCTAGCAATACTCAGGGACCTGATCACTATATCATATATCGCTAACCTATATACAAATAATGATCAAGGGAAGGATATATATAATAGTATACAACCCCAAGGAATGGATATACAACATTAATAAATGGTATAACTACATATTGATAGATTTATACATAAACTAGGCTAACTCAGAGGTACAACCTATGTAGTCACATTAGCATCATGAGGCCTCCTAACAATAGTATGAACTAGCTATAAAATAATTAGGGACCAAAATACATACGTCCAAATATGTGATAATTATCCATAATAAAATAACAGTAGGAGAATAGAATTAGAATCAAACATCGAATCTCAATACCAGTCCAATAATTATCCTATCACAAACTAACCATAGTAACAACAATAAAATAACTAGCTAGCCGAGACAAACAATACTTAAACCTATTCACATAACTCAAAAGGTCCAATCAACACATAACACACAATAAGTAATGCTTATCACTTATACTATACAACCCCCATAAGGTAGATAGATATAAGATCTTACTAGTGATACGCAATGCTTAAGAAAGGATTAAAGCAAAGTCTTACCCATACTACCAAAACTATTTATAGATCTATAAAGTAACCTAGTGTATACATGATCTCTAGCTTAGCGACTCACAAAGGCAGGACCTACCACTAGCTTTCTTATCAGGCCCAAAGGCTCAAAGATGATAAGACATCTAGGGGGTTCAAGAGTACTGTTGTACACTGACCTGGTCCCAATACAAGATATTCAATCATCACTATCATCCTCCCTCTACTCTATCCAGCACCGAAGATATATGTATATCTATATAAATACATAGAGTCAAATTGTAGCTAAAAGAGTATACGCCCATAAAACTATTGCATTGAGTAAACTTGGGGACTAAATAATAAGAAATGTCTAAAAAAAGGTTAGAGTCCCTTTCGACCAAAGTAAATAGTAGTACGAAAACCATGAATCGGAATCTATCTTGATCAAATTTCTAAAACATCATTTTTAATCTCAAAAGCTCATAAATTATTCATTAAAGTGGTACGATTCCCATAATGAAAGAACTCATTATAAAGATAAAAGTGGGAATAAATCCCTTTTTAGGAAAACTATACTGAAACCATATTTTTAGTCGAAACTGTACCATTAAGTGAGCATTAATATACCTACTCTATGCATGTTTTTAGCAGTATCAAAACAATAAGATTATATGTATCTAAACATCAATAAACAAAACCACGACCACAAAAATGATATATCACATACCTAAAATCTAGCTAATATCATAATCACAAACATAGGCCTAATAATATAAAACTGTCATAGCCAAATCATACTTTGGGAAATCATCATAATTCATCCATTAAAGTAATAAACCTTATACTGAAGGGTTATTAGTATCAACTATGCTAACATGATAGCAACCTATGGTAGTAGGAACTAGACGAATAATAAGTATTTCAACTTAAGGGTCGATTCACCCTTCTAACACCCGAACTGATAAATTAGGCTAAGTCACAGTGTTCTACCCAATATCACATCCTAACATCCCTATCGAATAAAAAGAGTAATATAATACACTTTGACTTGAAGATATATAGATAGAAGTCTACCTCGATGCTAAATTAGAAGTCCTTGAATTGCCCACAAATCATCAATTTTCACTCCACGATCTTGAAATACCATTAAATTCTTAAATAGTAATCTACATGTTATTAGGAGTAAAACTAGTCCAATATGTCTATATTACAGGGCGGGCTAAAACTTAGGCCAAAATAAACCCATAAAACCCACAAATATAAACCAAAATTTAATTTATCACGAGGTCCCTCGATGAACAAGGGATGTCTAATCAAAAGTTGAGCACCAACAAAGTGCAAATTGGGTGTCAAGTAAATACTTTAATGTTTAGGAGTTTTAAGACTTAAATTTACGTATTTACCATGAAATTGGATATAAATTGATAGGAAAATTAATGAGAAATGACAAAGGAGGGTTTGTCAAGCTTATCATAGCTTTAATGGACTATTCCCCACATCTTACGTTTTTGTAATCATAATTTGGTGTGTCGATAGTGATGAAATAGTGGAAAAAAGTATAGATGAAATGGGATAAAAAGCTCCTAGGTGCCACTAAACTGCCTATTGTTAAAGCGAACCACTAAAATAGTGCTAGCGTTAGCTACCATTGGCCACTAAAATAGACCCAACAAATAGGCCAGGGTAGCTAACAAGAAATGAACACTAAAGCACTGAGCGTTGAAGTTTCCACATGGGTGCTAAAACATTCCAATTAGTTATAAGGTACCAAATTTTTACTAAGTCCAAAAATGGTCTTTACCTGGGTCCTCGGGATTTGTTCAGTACCTCATGCATACAAATGAACTATGCTACCATACAAAAATTGACATTTTTGAACAAATGAATATATCATAACTTTTGTCTGAAATTATTTAGACTAAGTATTGGGACCACACTTAAAATGCTATTTCTCACATAATCCAACAAATATCCTAAAACATATGTTGAAGCCCCATACCAAAACCAAAGATCCCCTAGCCTAAAATCAATGTTCAAGAGCTATTGTCGGAATTCTCACCAAATGTTTTTTACTTGGAGTATTGGTCCTATACCAATTTCTAAACAACGAATCTCTAAAATAGGTAAATATAAAAAAAATCCATATGAACTGTTCTTTAACTAAACTGACAGTTTTGGCAAGTTACAATTGAACTTAGCCATTGTAGGAAGGCTCAATTCACCAGTAATGCATACAAATCAAGGGAATGACCTCGAGGATCATTATAATATCCACTACTAAAAAGACTTTGGTTTGCGAAAGTCAAATGAATAGAAAGATCACAAAAGCTCAACGGGACAAGGTATTGGGCCCGCATACTATGAGCACGAATTCTTAGATAACCTTCATAAAGAGACAACACTTTCTATGGAATTTTCCATAGGTATTCTTTTTCCAACCAACTTCCTTTATTTACTCGTCAACAACTAAAACTCAACCTCAACCACTAATGGGTTTCCAATTGAAATATGGAAGGATGATGCAAGCAAATTTAAAACATAATGGACTGATACCACAGTAACACCAGTGCAACTCAGTGAAGACACATCCAAGACAAATGCAAACAAAGGCATGACTCTTGTAACCAACTCTTAAATGAAAATATTACCTTCTTTTTTCTTTCTAAACCTGTTATCAACTCTATAAAAAGCAAAATATTTCTCGAGTCATATTTTTATATGTCACGACTCGAATCGGGGCCAGGCAGTGATTGGTATCTCAAACCTACCATATTATAGTGACCACCCTCTAGCCTAACCACCTAAGTATGATAAAATAATAACCAAATAAAAACCAAACAATGAGAATGATATATAGACAAATAGAAAGATTTTATGAAAAAAATAATAACCAACGCATACTTTGTCCATAATAACCTCTAAACCAGAATACAAAATTAGGTCGGGACATGTCCCCGACCGTGAAAATAGAACTCTTTAATTCCCAAAATCTAAAAAGAAACCTAAGGATATGGAAAAGCTTTTCAAATGATAGAGGCTCACTACTTCATTACATCTTAATAGATACCCATTCCATATAAGACTAAATAGGACTAAACAAAGAACCCTAGGACTCTACATCATGAAATAATGCTGCCTCCTGGGATGATCAGTGGGATAAACACTAGCATATAACTTGGGGAAGTGATAAAATAATGTCATTTCCAAAACAAGTCAAAACCATATACATATATTCATATATACATATATAGACAATTTTGGGATAAGGTAAAGGGCCATGAACATAAAATATTAAAATCATTAACCTAGACAATGTAGCTCTATCAGTCCTAAGGGCACCTATGGGATCTATGGGTTTAGCTTCCTCTACTTAAAAGGCCCTAGCATGTGTAAGCTGTGCCAACGAGGAAATCCAAGGGTGAGCTGGAGACACCAAGGCTCCAATCATCCCTAAAATTATATAATGTATGAACTATGAACACAGTCATAAAACCTCTATGATAGCAAACATTGTTTTAAGTATTCGTTCCTTCTATAGCTCTACCTTTATGGAGAGTAATACAACCCCCTTTAAGCCGAAATTAAGCTTTTCCATATAATCCTATCCATTAACCAATGAGTCATTTATTATGGAATTTACCTTTGGTATTTTCATGCTAGTTATGCTTTCAAGATAAATGCAACCATGCCATTCTAATCCAATTAAACCAATTGACACAAAAGTTCAATTTTAAAAACAAACCATGGCCATCAAGGCCTTTCAAATCTATTTTAATCCATTTGTTCACTAGTACAATGCAATAGTTCCAAAAGTAAGTTAAAGCATATAATTCACATATTTCAAACAAAAGTTCATGAGGGTGGGTTGAAGATATTACAACTATAAAGAAAATATCCGCAATTTAGGGAAACCCATATTCCCCATTTAAAATTCCCATAAACATAAACCCATTAAATTCAAAAACTACAACAAAAAGTATAAATTTCATATTTAAATCACCGGGAAAGCAATTCCAATTGTAAATAATCCAAAATCCTCAACAAAATTATGAAACCACAATTGAATTCACATGAATAATAAATAAACATATGCCCTTATATAAAAATAAAGTTAGGGAGGAGAGGCATGCCTGAAATACCAATGAAATTGGAAGAGGAACAATAAATTAGAGCTTAGATGATGAATCTCTTAAAAACCCTAACCTTTTATTATTTTGGGAGTTTAAGAGGAGATAATGACGTGATGATTTTATAATTGATGTTAAAAGGGGATCTCGAGGTGTTTTAAGTCACGGATAAGGTGTAAAGAAAGGAAAAGTATCTAGTTCAACTTCTAGATGTCAAAGAAGCCGTAATCAATATTAAGAT